>NW_013667864.1:70650-75051 GCF_000517525.1 Limulus polyphemus | reverse complement strand
AAAAAAATCAATTTGATACTTTAAAAATTAGTATATATATTGTTCTAAACACAAAAGAGTTCAAAACATCAAAATAAGAAAATACCGTAAATCAAAAAAAGGTTTACTGTTATTTAGTTTGGTTCAAAATCTTCATTGTTTTCACTGTAATTTATTTTTTTATTATTTAGGGAGCACTATAAATAATTATGTTTTTAAAAGAAAAAACTACTATTGTTATAAATAACACATTCAATCGAACTAAACTATGCATGCCTATTTAAATATATTTACACATGGCTTGTGTATATCGTATATATACATATATATTATTCATACCTTCGGTGTATAGGAAAGGAAACAGATTTTGACATCAAATTTTGGTGTAAAAAAGTGCGTCTTATACACCGAAAAATACGGTATATAGGGGGTGTACAAATCGTTTAACATTTTACCTAAATTATCCCTCCAATGGCTCATTAGTAATTCTGATAGCTTATAACGTTAAAAAGCGGGTTTCAGTACCAACGGTAGGCAGAGCATAAATAGCTCATTGTGTACCTTTGTGATAAACAAAAAAAATAGCCAAATTACCAAATAATCATAAATACACAAATATTAACTGAACACTCTATTTAACGAGTATGGTATTTTAGGATTTCTTTACGGGATATTCCTTTCCTTTTTTGCTGAATATTTCCATGCTCAACTGAAGAAAGTAGCTGGAAGATTTCAGCAACGCAAGCATTTTGTAGGTTTTCCTCGGATCTACTATATAATAAACTCTTAAGAAAACCATAAATGGCAGCTGACAGAATTTCAATATAGCTCGTGTTATTTATTATATACCAATAAATTACACGTGAAAATACAAGGGAAACACCTACAAAAATAAATTTCAAAATCATACTTTTTTGGAACGGCCATTTGTATATTTTTGTCTATTTTCAAGATATCCGTGCCGCCTGTTTTTCCAAACCCACTTGATCTCCCATTAGGAAACTTCAAAACCCTAAACAAAGATGCTCATTTTCAACGGCCCTTTATACGTTAGTATCAATTTTAAAGTAAATTGTTCGTTTTGTTACATTTCGTGCAAAGCTACTCAATGGCTATTTGCGTTAGACACATCTCTAATTTTGACGTGCTAGACGACAGAAAAGGCATCTGTTGAACACCACCCACAGCCAACTCTTGGGCTACTCTTTACTAACGAATAGTAGGATTGAACGTCACATTATATATTCCCTCAAGACCGAGCGTGTTCGGTGATTGGATTTGATCCCGCGACCCGCTGATTACCTTAACCACTAAGCCACTTCAGCTAACTGGATTCAATCCAACCTATGAGCTCCCAAATACCTTGATCACAATTTATTAAACCTCCTCGCGATTCTTTCGAGACTATATTTCTTCGTTTACATTGTTTAAGAGTCAACAGCCTACTAGTTAAATTTGAAGGCGCATCTAAAAAACTAGAATGTTACAAATCAAATAAAAACAGAAACATGCTGAAGTACAACAGAGAATTACTAAATAAACACCGAGAGAGAATAAAGAAACCTTGTAGTCAACAGAGCACTGTTTTACGTTCTTCTCAAAAATCTGAATTCTATAGCATTGATTTGAAAAACAAAACAACTTAACAGTCAATTCCGAGCCATAATATTAATATAACACGTGTTGTTACATTTAATTGTTAACACATAAAGTGTGTCACGCAACAAAAATATCCTCGTGTTACGAAAAACTACTTTACAGGTGGCATACCGCTGAAAACAGGTAGAAACTTTAACAACACTTCTTGAGTACTTTTTAATACAGATTAAATATTCACCACCAAGAAGACTAGATCCGTCTGACACTAAACAATCAATAACAAATTTTATCTAAATCAAATTAACAACAAAAAAGATATATATATTACAGTGAGTTATTCAGGTACATTGTGATAGCTCTCAAACATTAAAGTATAATTTTAACAGATTATATACAAGTACATCAACAGACAAATACGTCGTATATTAACAAATTCAGATATTTATCTACACAATTACTACTTTTTCTTTCTTTCCTTTTTGCGAGTGCTGTATCTGAGTTTGAGAAACGTTTTACTCTTTCCTTCCGGTTGTTTGTTAAAGATAATAAAACAATGACTCCTCACTCGATTTCAACAAGTACGACAAAATTGTACAACATATTCTAGAAACGATTATTCAATTTCGTTTATCTAACGAACTAGCAACTAAACACATTTAAATGCGCAGTTTTGAAAATATAAATACTGAGCCTAAGGTGTGGTAATTATAATTTCAGGAATACTCGTAGAAATGTAGTTTTATTTAATGATTTGGCAGAAGAAATTATTCAGGTTAACAATCACCAAGTTAAAGATATTTCTTTAGTTAGCTCAAACTATTACAACCAGACCAGCTTTAGAAGCTCGAGGCCATAAGCAGCATGGTAATCAGATCACACAGTCCCCTAACGGAAAAAACACCTAGGATCATAAAGATTGGTAAACCACGATAAAAACAAACCCGATAAACCTATGTCCACTTGTCGAAAGAGCTAAAGAATTATCGTCTTTATATGTTATTCAACAGTACAAGGTTTCGAAGCAGTCAGTCGTTTGTGCAAACGGTACTGAATCCAGTCAGTCAGTCAGTCACTTGCGCAGACGGTACTGACTACAGTCAGTCAGTCACTTGTGCAGACGATACTGACTACAAATCACAGCGGAAACGAGTAAAAGCAAAAAGATTGGGTTAATACTACCCCACACTTGCAACTGAAAATAACCTCTATAATAACACAAGCCAGGTGATTTTAAGAATTTTGTTGTCACTTATCGACTTTAGGAACCAGTTCACAAAAGTATTTACATTTTAGCGTAACCCCCTAATTCTTAAAATTCCAAATTTAAAGTTCTCTAAATAATTTAAGTAACGATAATTTGTTTATTTTAAAAGCTGTATTTTAATAACATTCTATTCAGAACTGGATTGAAAGCTCCATGAGTAGAGAAGAAAAAAATGATAAGGCATTTCACTTGTAAGTTATTAAAATAACCGCTACCAAGGTAAGTTCTTAATATCGTTTGTTTCTTTAAGTACGAAGGCTTGGCACGGTGTGGTGATTAGGGCGCAATTTCTGGATTACGGGGTCGAAGCTCAACGTCGAACATATTCGCTCTTTCAGCCGTGGGGGCGCTATAATGTTATGTCAATTCCACTATTCGTTGGTGTAAAGTGTAGCCCAAGAGTTGGCGGTGGGTGCTGCTGGCAGGTTGCCTTCACTCTTGTTGGCAGTTGAAAACTGTCAACGAAAAATAGCTTAATAGCTTTGTCATTAACAGTACAAAATAAAAAGTATATAAAGTGGTAGGCAAACTTCACTTACTTTTTTCTTCAATGCCCCCCCCCCCAAAAAAAAAACACTTTATCAAAAACTGAGTTCACATCTGTAACTCCAGAGGTTGCTCGAAACATAGATGTACATAAATTTAATTGTTGCATATGCACTTCTTAATATTTTTTTTTAGAAAAAAAAAAAAAAACGTCATATTAA
Source organism: Limulus polyphemus (assembly GCF_000517525.1). Lineage (NCBI taxonomy): Eukaryota > Metazoa > Arthropoda > Merostomata > Xiphosura > Limulidae > Limulus > Limulus polyphemus. The sequence continues at coordinate 71,502 of NW_013667864.1, read as the reverse complement.
AAATAACAGCATTCAGTACATTTTTTACCAAGCTAGGAAGTACATAATATTGAAACAATTACACAAAACACTAGACGATTTGCACAAACTACTTTTTTAACCCTACCCAGTGTGTTGTATAGTAGCATATAACCAGTGTTGTATAGTAACATATAACCTGTGTTGTATAGTAGCATATCGTCTGTATTGTATAGCAACATATAATCTGTGTTGTAAAGTAGCATGTAATCAGTGCTGTATAGTAACATATAACCTGTGTTGTATAGTAGCATATCGTCTGTATTGTATAGTAACATATAATCTGTTTTGTATAGTAGCATATCGTCTGTATTGTACAGTAACATATAACCTGTGTTGTATAGTAACATGTAACCAGTGTTATATAGTAACATGTAACCAGTGTTGTATAGTAACATGTAACCAGAGTTGTATAGTAACATGTAACCAGTGTTGTATAATAACATGTAACCAGAGTTGTACAGTAACATATAGGCTGTGTTGTATGGTAACATATAACCTGTGTTGTATAGTAACATGTAACCAGTGTTGTATAGTAACATGTAACCAGAGTTGTATAGTAACATGTAACCAGTGTTGTATAATAACATGTAACCAGAGTTGTACAGTAACATATAGGCTGTGTTGTATGGTAACATATAACCTGTGTTCTATAGTAACATATAACCCAGGTTGTATAGTAGCATATAGGCTGTGTTGGTAACGTATAACCTGTGTTGTATGTATAGTAAAATATAGTCTGTGTTGTAAAGTGACATATAATCTTTGGTGTATAGTAATGTATAACCTATAAGAATTTGGTTATCAAGGACTCCATCATTGTCTGGTGATTTT
>NW_013667864.1:61163-70137 GCF_000517525.1 Limulus polyphemus | reverse complement strand
GTATATATATATATATATATATATATATATATAAATTAGATCCAGCATTTTAATAGTAATATATATAATGATTAATGATACCCTGGTTTAATGTTGCTTGTTTTAATCTTCCATTTTTAAGCACATGTTAAACAACAGGCTAAGTACACTGTGTCCACTGCGGGTACTGGACCCAGCATTTTAGCATTATAAGCCCTCAAACTTTCCGCCGAGCAACCGGGTAGAGAGGGTCATTGGATGAACATCGTGTTACTACAACGTATTACTTCTGTTACTTTTCACTTTTATTGTAGTAACTCTACAAGTTAATTTTTTTACTTTTATTGTAGTAACTCTACAAGTTAATTTTTCTTTCATTTTACAAAAGATGTTCAGAAATTTTTTTATAAATATGTACGCCAACCACAGGTCAGCACAATAAGAGGGAACACTTTTTAAAACCATACAGAAACAGTGATGCGGGACGAAAAGGACAGTTTTAACTTCCGTCGTTACACAACAATCAATATGTGGTCTGGCGTTATTATACCACCTTACTAATCGTCAGCTATAATTTAATTTACTCACATATAGCTTATGAGAAAATAATCCCATTTTTTCTGAACATCCCTCGTAATAACATCATACTCCAACACGCTTTCATTATTATATATATCGTGGTGTCACATTTTTTAAACGTACTTTTTTTCCATTGCATTAGCACCGCACATTCACCATCACATTTTTACGCCATGTCTTCGATAATTTAAATTTTATTTGTATTTGGTGCCATATTTTAACATACAATTTTTAGTGTCATAACAGTGTCGTACCGATGTTTGATGGCGCCCTGTACGACGAATAACTAGGAGCCCTCCAACCTAATCCCCCCAATTTTTTTATTATTCTAAATATTTATCATACATTACATAAACTACTATGATCATTACAAAGTATAATTTTGAAAACAAAAAATAGTGTGTACATTCAATTTATCGTTCAGCGCAATTTGAGTTTTGAATACAACCAACCACTGAAATTTTACTAAACAAGAGGGCAGTCGACTGTTTATAAGCACACATTCAACAGGCAATATTGAACTGTTCATCCCTTTCTGCAAGGGCTACCGTGATGCCGGCAAGCAGCCACGAGTTCGCTTTGTTAGTATTGGGCAATCGGCGCTCCCCTTCCAGTTGGCGCCCTGTGCGAACGCATGGCTCTCACTATCCACGACACGCCCTGTGCAGTAGGGAAACATTCTCAAAATGAAATTTTTTTTGTTTTGATTTTATTGTAATAGTGACACATTTTCGAAAATCTGAAACAAGTAGCACTGCAACTGCTGATCTGTATTTTCAACCTGAACGGCATATTATGAGACACATGGGGTAAACAGCCACGTCAGAGACAGCTAAGGTTCATTCAGACATAACAGTCCCCTCCTCGGTGGCTGCTTAGCGGTAAGTCTGGGAGCTTATGACACTAAAAATCGAGTTTCGATACCCGCCGTGAGCAAAGCACAGATGGTCTATTGTGATGGTTTTGCGCTTAACGACAAACAAACTTCAGACATAACTATCTTTAATTTAGAACTGCTGACTAGAACAAGTAGAATCAGTCAGCAGTAGATACTACCTAAGAGGATCAGCGGTAAGTTTACGGACTTGCAACGCTAAAATAAAGGATTCAATTTCTGGCGGTGATGAATGTACATATAGCCCAATGTGTAGCTTCGCACCGAGAAGGGATCGAATGCTACAGCTCCCACATCTCAATTTGTATCGTTTAGAACACTAAAGCAACTACACAGCATTATGATTAAAAAATATGTTTCTGAACAGAATCTTTCTAAAAGCTGGAATAAAACTTTATTTTTTGAATATTTCATTCTTAATGTTGTAATAACAATGAAGTTTACTAGAGATTAATTAAGAATTTTCATTATTTCTTTAAAAATAAATGTTTGGAGATTCTTGAACTGTGGGAATGATAATACCAAAATCGTGCACTGATTATATTTATTTATTTATTGGAGGTATTATAAATTGCTGCTATTTTCTATGTTTCTGCAAGAGTTAGCTGTGTATTTACTTGCGTTTGCGTACTCTTGAGCGAAAAAATAATGAAGAAAAGGAATCACTCATGCAAAGCAAACTATGCTCGTAGGTGAGAAGTGAATGAAATAGACCCGAACGTAGCCTGGTGGTTAGGCCCGGCATGGCCAGGTGGTTAGGGCACTCGACTCGTAATCTGAGGGTCGCGGGTTCGAATCCCCGTCACACCAAACATGCTCGCCCTTTCAGCTGCAGGGGCGTTATAATGTGACGGTCAATCCCACTATTCGTTGGTAAAAGAGTAGCCCAAGAGTTGGCGGTGGGTGGTGATGACTAGCTGCCTTCCCTCTAGTCTTACACTGCTAAATTAGGGACGGCTAGCGCAGATAGCCCTCGTGTAGCTTTGAGCGAAATTCAAAAACAAACAAAACGTAGCCTGGTAGTCATAGTATATCGTAGTGGAAATCCGAAAGTCTCGTATTCGACACGTGATACTACAAAATAGGCTTCGCACTTTCAACTGTAGGGGGCGTTATAATAATATGGGTTATAGGTTTGTTTGTTTGTTTTGAAATTAAGCACAAAACTACACAATCGGATATCTGTGCTCGGTTTCTAGCGTTGTAAGTCCACAGACATACCGCTGTGCCACTGAGGGGCAGGGTTATAAGCAACCGATACAAATGATACATTTGGTTATCTTCCCTCTGGTGCGCAGTTCAAAATAAGGGAAGATTAAGGCTGAACCATAGGGTTCTCTAAACCTGGTCGTTTAGCCCATTGTGTACATCAAACAAGTGAATTTAGGTGAACAACAACAAAAAGTGGAGTGAAATTTCCCAATTTAACTTAAATTAATATGAGTATTTTCTATAATGTTAAAATATCTAAGGAAGGCTCCCACGCTTCCAAATAGAAAATTTTCCAGGAAAATAATTGGAAAAACTCCAGAATATTTCTAGGAAATTACGTGATAAAATGTAGTGGAATGAAGTTGTGTGAAACACTGTACATATGAGCAGATTTTTGTGAAACACAAAAACACTACCATAATGGTCTTAAAAGGTTAGCAAACATTTCATGATCTATAATTACATTATAGAATTAAAATATTTCATTGGAACGATGGTGGATATACTCCATTAATATACGAAAGTGTTGAGCGTTTCTATTTAGAAATATCAACAATATAACTTTTCTTCATATACAAATTAGTAAATACGTCAATATTTATTTTGTGTTGGATCATTTCAGCTCTAAAGAGACACGAGGTAAAAGTCTTGAAATTATAATTGACATTGACAATTTGGTGTTAACCAATGCCGGCAAAAAGGCACATCCATAATATTGCACATAAATATAATTTATTATTGGTTTCTGGTTGCTGTGGGTCAAGCTCAGATTATGAGTTCTGATAGTCAACTGAAAGAAAACCCATTATACTTGCAGTAGATAAAAAACAAACAAACAAACTTGAAACATACTTCTAGCATGGAATCTGTACTGTGATTTTTAATGACCATTTTTAGGCTTAAAAAGTCCCCCCCCCCTCGTCACGTAGTGACAATGTCTAGTCTTATTGTTTTCGGGTTGCAAAGAAATTGACGTCGATAATAAAAAAGACATCTTTCACACTTTTTATTCAACAACCCAATTACAAACAGTAGCAGCAGCTTTGTAGCAACAGGATTAACGACATAAGATACTGAGGCGATTGAACTAATTATTAAAAATAAATATTTTTACGTTATATCACCATCTTAATCAGTCCACAGTTTTAGGTGGGAATATATTTGAATATATCATGTACCGCAATAGTGGTTCGTAATAGGGATCGCAAGGAATTGCAGAAAACCGTAATAGAACGTTCGGGCAAAAAGCACCTTAAACAATGAAGATTCAGTTCAAACAACATTTTAAAATCTTTATTATTGACTGTTAAGGCTGTGCACATATAAAAATGCACAAAAAAGCACGCATGTTGGACTTACGAGCAAAAGAAAATCCGCTCAAAACTGCCCGCTTGTAATTCTTCTCCTCTTTCCAGCTTAGTATATTCATCCAAACCTTTTGTCGAATACTAAATAAGGTACGGCAAATGTCGTAGAAGTATTGAAAAGTGGATTTGTTTCTTCTATATTTTACATAAGCTAAAAACATCACAATTCTAGTGTAAACCTGTTGAAACCAGTTAATTAGAAAGCACGCTTACAGTACTGAATGTGAAACGTGTTAATTAGAAAGCACGCTTACAGTACTGAACGTGAAACCTGTTAATCAGAAATCATGCTTACAGTACTGAAATCCGTAAGATTTTGAGCGGTTTCATATCTTTCAACCAAATGTAAGTAATCTTGCGCATGAATATTTCAAAACAGCGAAAAGTATGCCCTATCTTTAAAGTTTCACTCTTAGTTTTGTCTTAAGCACTGAAGAATCTGTTAATCAAAAATCATAAACCAACTTATTTGTGGCAATAATTCAATAAAGATTTAAATGTTTACTCTTCCGTACTTCAAAGCAAAAGAAAGCGTTGGCGGTAGATATGTGATGGGATAGTTGATGGTGTAATAACTAGTATCAAAAAGCAAGAATGCAAAACAGTGACGACCCAGTTACTAAATCACTAGCGTATGAATGCGGATCTCTTACAATATTCACATGAAATTAATTATTACAAATGTCACTTGTGTTTCTGCTGTCTTCTCGTTACATAATTTACGCTGCAACTTTCATTGGTGCTGGTTCAGTGCCCTCTGTTTGGGAAAGTATCAGTAAAATTTTTGTAGTATATATATTCAAATTTCTAAAAAAAATATGGTTAAAAAACATTTCAAGTACGTCAAGAAAGGGGGGGGGCAATTTTACAGACAAAACTTAACTAGTGTAAATGGCGTGAAGAGAAAAGAATCCACATTTACGCACGTCGCTATTCTGGTACAATCTAAGTAGGCACAGAGATTTTACCCGTAACATTCAAATTCGGCAGGTCTGGAGCAGGTTTATAGATCATTTTTCTTTACTTATCAATACTATGACACTAGACACTTGATTCCAGAAAAGCAGGACAAATGTGGGTGAACATTCCACCCTCGTGGCTCTTAGAAGAAAATTAATGAAAGGGAATAAAGTCTAGAGAGAAAGAGAGAGATTAATACGACACAAGATGATAGTTAAAGATAGAATGGAAAAACTAGTAACGTACTATCGAAAACGTACGAGAATAGAGTTAAACATAGTTTGAATTGTGCACAGAAGCTGTTATCATGCAGAAGATTTTATATCTTTAAAGTAGGCTTACTGGGTAATAAAGTAGAAATACAGAAGGTTTTGTATTGTGAAAGCAAGCTTGCTGTAGAATAAAGAGGGAATACCAGAGGTTAACGGTACAATAAAATAGGTAAACTTTGTTTTTTTGTTGAATTTCACGCAAAGCTATACCAAGGGTACTTGCGTTAGCCGTCCCTCTAGTCAACCCCACAATTGCCAACTCTTAGGCTACTCCTATCACACAGTAGGATTTGATCGTCACTCTTATAACGCATCCATGGCCCCAAAGTGCGGAGAATGATATTTTTGGATGTAACGGGACGCGAACCACTTGCGCGCTCGGCCTATGGGTAAAAATAATAGTTGTATTGTGCAAGCAGGTTTCTTGTAAAGTATTAGTTATGTCAATAGATTTTGTGTAAAATATAGTAGATGTCTTCATAAACTTCGAAAACATTTTGACTGGATTAACAATACGAAATTAATAGAAATCCGGCAGCAGATTAGTGTAGATCAAACAGATATAAGATTCTTGAATAATTTATACTGGATTCGGGAAGCAGTAGCTGGAATTGATGACATAGCACTTATGGGAAAATCTGAAGAAGAGATACAACGCTTACTTGATAGGCTTGTTGGTTAATGGATATATTATGTACTCAGAACAAACGTAAATAAACTTAGAAATCATGAATGGTAATTTTACGACCTGAGGAAGCACTCAGGATATGCATGAATGTAGCAGATAATGACCTGAAAGAAGTACAGGAGTTAACTTACTTAGAGACGCAAATTAGTAGCGATGGCTAAGAAAAACAGATAAAGCGAACGATAGGAATGGCATAAAACAACATTCTTCAATGTCAAAGAATTTCTCAGGAAGAACTTCAAACTAGAATTGAAGATAAAACTACTAAAATTATATGCATGAGCAGTCCTAATGTCAAAGAATTTCTCAGGAAGAATTTCAAACTAGAATTGAAGATAAGACTACTAAAATTATATGCATGAGCAGTCCTACTCTACAGGGTGGAAATGCGGACCTTTTCTGCTGAAACAAAACTACGGCCAGAAGCATTCGTAATGTGGTGTCACAAACGAGAAAGTACTCGAACGTTCCAAGTCAGAAAGACAACAACTGGACATATGTAGGAAACGGAGGATACACTGCTTTAGGTACATAATGAAATCTGAGAAAAGGTCGGCAGAGAGATTTTGGTGAGTAAAGTCGAAGGTAGAAGAGCAAGAGGCAGGCAGATGACATTAGGAAATGGATTGCAGATGAGAAGATTGAATTACCGAACACTGATAAATGAAGAACAATGGATTGCAGAGGAGAAGCTTGAATTACCGAACACCGATAAATGGAGAACAATGGATTGCATATGAGAAGCTTGAATTACGGAACACCGATAAATGAAGAACAATGGATTGCAGATGAGAAGCTTGAATTACGGAACACCGATAAATGAAAAACAATGGATTGTAGATGAGAAGCTTGAATTACGGAACACTGATAAATGAAGAACAATGGATTGCAGATGAGAAGCTTGAATTACCGAACACCGATAAATGAAGAACAGTGGATTGCAGATGAGAAGCTTGAATTACGGAACACTGATAAATGAAGAACAATGGATTGCAGATGAGAAGCTTGAATTACGGAACATTGATAAATGAAGAACAATGGATTGTTTGTTTATTCGTTTTCGGATATTTGCACAAATCTACTCAAGGACTAGCTGCGCTATCCGTCCCAATTTTGAACTGGTAGACTAGAGGAAAAGCAGCTAGTCAACAGCACCCACCGCTATCTCTTACGCTACTCTTCTCTTGACTAAATAGTCGGATTTGACAATCACTCAAATAACGCACCTACAACTCCACAGTGCGGACGACATTTCTGTATATATATAAATGTCAGATCCGCAGTTTCTAGTCCGACACGTTAACCATTAGGCAATACATGGCCCAGATAACAATGGAAAACCACAATTTTCGACCCTCAGAACTGGGAAGGGCACTATGATTGATTTAACTTGTTAACTTTACCTACAATCAATCAATCCTAAAACTTTACACAGTTAGATTAAGTCAATTCTAATTCATTTGTAAAATATATTTTCATCAAAGTTTTAAGCATATACATTGTCGTTGAATGTTTAACTTCATTAGGTAATTATCCTGATAATGTTGAACCCCGATCATCTCATTATTAATCATTGTGTCAAGTTTTGCATTCGATATGTATCGTTTTCTGCTGTACGCATACTATAAATAGAACTTTAATATTTACGAAAAAAGAATTTCAAAAATAACCAGGTAACAACCTGTTACATTCATCGTACATAAATATTGGCAATTTCAATTTATAAGGTTGATCCAAAGGTAGCAATTTGTTATTAAATCTAAAGCCTTTTCTTGGAAGAATATACCCACTTAAGCTTCAACAGTATGCCAACTTTACGTGCAGTTTTCCGTTTTATTGTTAGAGGGTGATAACTCCATGTTATCGTTTCATCAACAGTAATTCCAGAAAATTTACTTTTCGTGATTTGTTCTATAGATGTACCATTGATCTGTAAATTGCAATCTGTTATTAAGTGCTTTAGTTTGGGCTTAATCATCATATATTTAGTTTTCACCTGCATCTAACGTCAGTTTATTTGAATTTAACCCAAAATTCTGGTTATTTAATCTCAGATACTACTCGTTATACTGTATCAGTTTCACAGACTTTGCTAACAAACTAGTTTATTTTCTTCACACATTGGTAATAATACTTCTTTATTATTGTAAGCCATTGCTAATAGACTAGGTTATTATCGTCAGACATTGCTAACAGACTACGTTATTATAATCAGACATTGCTATCAGACTACGTTATTATCATCAGACATTGCTAATAGACTAGGTTATTATACTCAGACATTTTTAAGAGACTAGTTTATTATCCTCAGACATTGCTAATAGATTTGTTTATTATCATCACACATTGCTAATAAAATAGTTTATTATTAAGTACAGTAGTACTTAATTGTACGTATCGTGATGAAATAAAATGGTGGCTATAAAAATCGCCCGTTTAAAACCACCTTTAATATGTCTGAATATTAACAATGCCTGTTTTTACAGTATTGGTTGAGCAAAACTAATGCTTATTGTACTTATAAAGTCGCGTAAATCGTTATATACGTGTTTATGAAGTGAATCAAAATTTCACTATTTCAATGAATTTTCATCTAAGAATAAATAAGTAAGTGACATTTACAGATAAGCATAAAAAAATGACGAACCTTATCGCTCTAATTCTTTCATATAACTTTTCCATCTGGGATCCCAATGATTCATTTCTTGTACCGAAAAGGATATCAGTATGTATATAAAAAACGGACGATGTGCTACTTTGGGCAATATAATTAGATTTGAGGATAGGTTGGTAAAGATTCTGATGAGTAATAAAATTGAATCGGGTATACGCGTGCCCCACGCTTGGTATTGCTGACACATACACAAATATATCTAATAAAACTAAAATAAACAATTATAATAAAAATAATTTTATAAAGACAAGTAGGGATCGATATATACACAGCGTGGTCACAAGTAAATAGACACCACCTTTTCAGAAAAAATGAAAATTTTCAGTCATAGTCACATGAATTGATATA
>NW_013667864.1:52716-60209 GCF_000517525.1 Limulus polyphemus | reverse complement strand
AGCCCCTTTTGTCCTCTCCGATGTACCAGGACGACCCGGTACGCTGCTTCAGTTGTTTCCTTGCCGTGTTTCCTGAACTGCACGATGATTATGTTGACTGTCGAAAGCGGGATTCCCAAATTCTGCGAAATTTGCCGCTGACTTATTCCACCATCTGCTTGACCAACTATCCTTCCTCTAACAAAATTTGACAATTCGAGAGAACTTCGAGTTCTAGGCATGTTGTAGCACAATATAATTAGTGTGCGGACCATTTTCATTTATATAGTGCTCTATGAACACAAATTAGTTAGCATAAATCAGTTAAATGACGAAAAATTAGGTGTCTATTTACTTGTGACCACTCAGTGTACGTAACCTAGCTAACTATAGTAATTTAGAAAGTCTTAATGCTATAATAAGTATTGAAACAAGAAAGTCAAAACTACAAAAATTTAGTTACTTACAATTGACTTTCTTGTTTCAATACTTTTTGTAGCATTAAGACTTTCTATATTACTATAGCTTACGTACATATTGATCTCTACTTGTGTTTATAAAATTTAATTTTTTTATTATATTTCTATCATTAGACGATGCTAATAGACTAGTTAATTACCGTAAATCATTGCTAATAGAGTAGTTTATAGTATATATACCATCAGACATTGCTAATAGACTAGCTTGTTTTCAAACCAAATATTAGACAAAATATTATAATAATTGTTAAAACTAATTGCATTCTGCCATCAACTATAACACTATACACTGGCTAACACATTATATAATTTCAACAAAAAATAATAAGAATTATCAACTCACCCAAGAGCTCATTTACACACACGTTTATTGGCCATTTTACTAAAAAAACCGATTAATTGAAAATTGGTGTAAAGTACTCGCTGTGTCGTGTAAGTAAGTCTGCTGAAGAATAAAGCAAGTGTAAAATACTAATTTGTTGTGTAAGGAGGTTTGAAACAGAATAAAGCAAGTTTAAAGTACTAGATATATCGTGTAAGCAGGTTTGCTATAGAATAAGATAGGTGTAAAGTAATAGTTGTGTCATGTATGCAGCTTTACTGTTACATAAAGTACGTGTTAAATACTAGTCGCTTCGTGTAAGAAGATTTGCTGAAGAATAAGTAGGTGTAAAGTACTGGTTGTGTCGTGTAAGTAGGTTTACTGTAGAATAAGGTAAATGTAAGGTATTGTTTGTTTGTTCTAGAACAAAACCACATTTGGCTATCTGCTGTGTCCACAACGAGGGGACAAGTGGAAAGTACTAGCTGTGTCATGTAAACAGGCTTGCTGTTGAATAAGGGAGGTGTAAAGTACTAGCTGTGTTGTATAAGCAGGTTTGCTGTTGAATAAAGCAGGTGTAAAGTACTAGCTGTGTTGTGTAAGCTGGTTTCCTGTTGGATAAAGCAGATATAAAGTACTAGCTATGTCATGTAAGCAGGTTTGCTGTTGAATAAGGGAGGTGTAAAGTACTAACTGTGTTGTGTAAGCAGGTTTGCTTTTGTATAAAGCAGGTGTAAAGTACTAGTTGTACTGTATAAGCTGGTTTCCTGTTGGATAAAGCAGATATAAAGTACTAGCTATGTCATGTAAGCAGGTTTGCTGCCCATGTGTGTGTGTAAACCATAAAGTCAAATTATACTACAATACAGTTAATGTGTTTGTTTATTTGTTTTTTGAATTTCACGCAAAGCTACACGAGGGCTATCTACGCTAGCCATCCCTAATTTAGCAGTGTAAGACTAGAGGGAAGGCAGCTAGTCATCACCACCCACCGCCAACTCTTGGACTACTCTTTTACCAACGAATAGTGGGATTGACCGTCACGTTATAACGCCCCCACGGCTGAAAGGGCGAGCATGTTTGGTGGGACGGGGGATTCGAACCCGTCGAGCGCCCTAACCACTTGGCCAGTTAATGTGATATAACATTTGTGTAAAGTTTGAACATTTTATGTTAAAATGAAAATGCTTAGTTTCAGAATTCAGTAGATTATAAGTATTTGTTTATGAATGTGATTTATATCTAGCGATTGAATGCTGACACGAAAAACAGTACATATAGTAAAACATATATACGGCGATATGTAGTCTGGATTATATTGTAATCGACTTGTGATAAGTTTACACTTGTTTTTGCATATTGTTACATAAATTAACTAAAGTATTTATTCTAAACATGAAAAATATAAACTACCTGAATCTAACAAAAACGTTTAATTCTCACGTAAATGTTCTAATTATAAAGCAAGCATACACAAATAATCTTGCTATGATTATAACAAATATTACTCAGTTTCTTGAAGTTTTAATCCTTGTGCTCCTATATCGGTGAGTTCATTGGTTAACCGTTAATGTGGAAAGAATCCAATCACAGTGAACTGTGCTATGTCATAAAGCTACTTGTTAACACAATCAATTATCTTAATACAGGTTTAGCTAAATGAGAAAATATGCTTTAGGCTTGTATATGTATATGATATACAGTAAACAGAATTGTTATTTTCAATTGTGTGGCATGTCCAAAAGTTATAATTACTATATACTTCGTCAGTTCTAGTAATCTGAATTATCTCAAATTATTGGTGAATGTTGATAAACTATTCCATTATATTACAAAATCTGAAAAGATTACTTAGGTAAATGGAATTTTATTCTACAGTAAGTCTTACGTTTCAGAAAAGTACAAGTGTTACTATGTTTAGTTGGAGCAAAATGGTCATATAGAGTTTAACAACTTGTGGGTAAAGTTAGACATACAAATGTAAAACAGGGCTAACTAAGTATGTAAATTGAGAGTATACGATTATATGAAGTCCGTAAAGTCAAACTTTAGAATTAGCAAAACATGCGTTATATATATAGTTTTTATTTATTTATTTATTTATAAAATGATACCAGTCCTTTTAAGGACTAATTAATAAACTAGCATTATTGTAAAAAGTACGTAATACAAATAGGACAAAATATTAATTTTAAGACATTAATTATACATGAAGTGAAAAGTATAAAGTCGACTATAATGATAAAACTAATGTTAAGAATTAAAGAGATTGAACTAGTAGTTTATATTTTCGTAATGTTATACATACAATATAAACAGTTTGAACATTTTACTTATAAAGTGATACCGAAAAGTAGGATTGTAAGTTAAGTTGCTGTATGTGATAAATATTTAGAGATTGAAAACTTTAGATTAATATTAAAAACTGTCCTTTACAGGATAAAAAATGATAAGCTAGTATAATTGTAAAAAGTACATTATACGAATAAAATGAAGTATTAAATTTAATTATTATTGAAGTGAAAACTATAAAGTTGATGCTGTAATAACATGCTAAGACACGTTGATATCTGTTTATTTACAACACCCTCTGGTGGTTCGTTCGCAAACCATCTGCACGCTCGATGACCTCATCGTCTTACACTTTGGTCTTCCACTTTCACCCCATCTACTAACATGATTTCTGGTGGCACAACTTGGAAATATTCGACCCCATTTTCCGACCGGTATTAACACGACCTCTGTGCCACTTTGTGGAACTATGACGTCATGTGATAACTTAGTCTCTAGCTCTCCCTCTCCTCCTATCGCCTGAGGCAGCCATTCAGCGTAAGGCGGCGTCCTTTGGACGCACGTCGGGCGTGATAACTACTTACGTGAGAATTAAGAACTTATTGTGATTGACTGATCTTTCTCTTCGGTTTTGCCTTGGGATGATTGCTGTAACTATTTCAAAGGTTCCTTGAAAACTATATGTTTAAGTAACTTATGGTTGGTGGACCTGTTTATTATACTTTTTCATGCGTTTGAGAAGATTTAAGTACCATATGCATTCTTTTAACGCAAAGATACACAATGGGCTATCTGAGGGGATCGAATACGAATTCTAGCGTTATAAGTACGCGTACTTACAACTGAGACACCTGGGGACGGGGTTTTAAATAACTGTGTCGTGATAATGTGGCTGTATCTAAAAATAATTATTAAGCCTTATGGTTTTTTCCTTAATTTGCCTCCACCCCCAGTGCCTCAGCGGTAACTCTGAGGGCTTATAATTGGGTTTAGATACCTGCGGTGAGCAAAATATAGCCCATTGTGTAGCTTTGTGCTTAACAGCAAACAAATCCTTAATATGCATAGTGCATGTCAGAATTTGTTGTTCTTATTTTAATGTTCAAAGTTCCAATACATGGTAAATGAAGGGAAATATCTAACTGGTGTATTTAAGTGTTTTACACTCACAAAAAAGAAACCTATCACTCTATAGATTAAGAATTTCATAAATATTCTTGATTGCAGAAAATACTAGTGATATCACGTCTGTATTTACATGCTGCTGCAAGTTACTAGGCAACTTGTATAGTTGGCATTATACAGTTGGTATTAAATGTTACGAAGATAACTGAAACCAATTTAATTGTTGTTTGTTTTAGAGTAATAGTTGGAAATTAAACTACGTTTTAAATGAAACAACTATATTGTCACTTTTACTCCACCCTATCAGGCAGGTGCCAGCACTGCCTATGTGGGGATGGCTCGGATTGTTCATCTAAACGGTATTTTAAATATTTCCTCAACAGGTCATCAGAACTTTACAATACTATAGTGTTTCCTTTTATAACAATATTTATGTAATGACCGAGTTTCAAGTTCTGTGAATGTCTGTAAATATCATTGCAAAAAGTTTGAATGGCTTGTTCTTTCTTCGGCTTCTTTTTTTATTACATAACTCAAAAAACCAAAACAATGGTGTCAACCAATTTCACTGAGGTGACATAGTTTTTATACGTATCATTAAAAACTAGGAATAATTTAAAAAAAGCATAAAAGGCATGTTATCATTACCCCTTGAAGTTAGCTTTCCTACAGAAATTCGGTGTTCCTTTAAAAGGCACAAGTACAGGGTGAAACAGGAATTACCAGCCAATAATAGATAAACAATATATATATTACAGCTGGAACCTAATTGTATATAGCAACATATATATATATATATAACTATTCAATGACAATTGAGTTTAATTTATCATATTTCTTGTCTGTTAACAATCTATTACACTGTGTGCCTATGCTAGTGCGTAGGTATGATACAAATGTCATCCCTACTATCTTGTTTGCATTGTTTTCGAAGGATTGATATTAGGTATCCCTACGTTCATTTTTTTTTTGAAACATTTTTTCTTTACTTGTATATATGTATCTATTCTAAAGAATAAGTGTTGTCTGTGTGTCAGCTTTTCTTACCTATAATTTTTTGCAAACAAAAACTTGGCATGTACTCTTAGTGCCCCCGAGGAGTGTAATCGGTGTTCGGAAATAAACTACAAAAATGTGCATAAAGCCCCGAGAAAAGATGGTTTATGGTATATCCTTATTTCAAAAATTATAAACAACAGTTGCCAATAATGGTAAACAGCATTATTTTGCATTTAACAACACATTCTATGTTTGGATGTTTACTATTCAAATATGGCAAAAAGTTATCGTGGTTTTGTGACTGAAAAATAGCACATGTTTCATAAGCATACCTTTTAGAGCAATGTGACATTTTTAACCACTGTAGTTCATAAAAATTCAAAAATACATTAGCCATAGCACTTTTTAGTAGTAGTCATTTAAGCAGTCGAGATTTCTATTTCTCGAGCTTTTCTATCACTTGTCAGTAAGTACAAAACTGGCAGCTTGTTATGCAAGTACATGGAAGATAGAAAAACTCACTGTTAATTTTTCTTAGTATTTTTGGTGTGTGTGTGTGTGTGTTGCTGCACGTTTTCCGTGCTTCTCGACAAAGCCGGGAAGGCCTACTAGATGTAGTCAGGTCACACAGAATAAATGCAGAAACCTTTATGATATTCCTCGCGCTTTTCTGATCGTCCCAGTTGACAGGCTGCAGTTGTTACTACTATCAGGAGACTAACGTTATTAATACATTTTTATTAGTAGTAGCTAAACAAAAAGAACGTGAATTTTTGGTCATTTTCAGGAATTGTGTATTATCATTTATTACATCGTTGACTTTCATAACATTATTTTATTTATTCAAAATTGCCATGTCTCTTCTTATACAGAAGATAAACGTGATAAAGTGTGAAATAACGTTAATATATTAGCCTTGTCTTCTTTTTATTTACATTTATAACTCGGAAAAGAAACATTTCAACATATTCCAAGAATAATATGAAGCTCTTGATAAACTTCGGAACGTACAGATTTAATTATAACAAAAACAGTTACACGAAACAAGATACTTTTCTAAGTTCATGTCTTTTGCAGCTGAGAAATCACATTTTATATTTGATGGAAAAATTATGATCAGATTGATGGCGTCAGTATAGGATCTAATCTTGTAATGTCGTACTCCAGCTAAAAAAATGCCCATAGAGCTTAAATCACTTTATACAGAAGGTATGTTAATGATACATTTACTATATTTCAATCACAGATTAATGGTGTAAACTCTTTGCAGTATTTGAACAGTAAACATCCAAACATAAAATTTACTGTTGAATGTGAAAAATAATCCAGTCTACCATTATTGGATTATATTGTTTATAATTGATAAGGTACTTTTGAAGTATGCACATTTCAGTAGTTTTGTTCCTAAAGTCTTTAAAGCAAATTGTGTTAAAATACTTACCAACTGTATTTACAGGATTGTAAGCAATTGTTGTAATTTACGATGAAATAAACCGTAACAAAATTGATTGAAACGCAACTAGTTTGATAGTCTTGAAGTTTGATATACTATGGAAGCCATTAGTAACCGTGTTACCATATTTAGGTGAACAATCTCAAAATATGAAAAAGAAGTCAGTTTTAATGTTAAACAGAATTTATCGACAGGTTGAAATTAAACGCATTTTAAAGTAGCATATACTATTTACATAGTGTTATCTAGGTTTAGGCCTTTTTATTATAAAAAACATCTTCATGGTATGAAAATATATTGAAATAGGTAAAAAGATATATTCTGGCACATGTTGTGTAACATTGCCATTGTGGCTAATTTAAATATTATAAAAATAAAGAAATACAAAAGAAATATCTTATGTTCCTGATAACTTCTACAAACGTGACTGAATGCTCCTGAAAGTAGATCCTGACTTTGATGGGATGTGAATAATTAGTCTGAGCTAAGGAAAACTCTGAAAATTAATTCAAAATAATTTGTGATATTTTTTGACAATTAAAGGATATATATATACTACCTTAAAGTCTACTGTTTAGAAAAGAAATAATTCTTACGATATAATAGCTAAAAATAAGAAGTCATTTGTTATCTACAGATTTGTGTACATTGACGAAGTGGCTTCCAGTTCGTATAAAAGAACATGTTCATGAAAAGGTTCAGACTCGTCAGGTATTACACGATGTATCTTCAATTGTTACTGATGAGATCTTTATCATATTGAGTCGACGTGATGATGACGATCAGTTACGAATTTGAGGAGTTTGATATTGTTAACATGAAGACGGGATTCATAAAACCACTC
>NW_013667864.1:49594-52338 GCF_000517525.1 Limulus polyphemus | reverse complement strand
AGACGGGATTCAGAAAACCACTCCTCTTGAAAGCATCAGGTATCACACGACGTATCTTCAGTTGTTACTGATGAGATCTTTATCATAATGAGTCGACCTGATGATGAGGATCAGTAACGAATTTGAGGAGTTTGATATTGTTAACATGAAGACGAGATTCAGAAAACCACTCCTCTTGAAAGCATCAGGTATTACACGATGTATCTTCAATTGTTACTGGTGAGATCTTTATCATATTGAGTCGACGTGATGATGAGGATCAGTAACGAATTTGAGGAGTTTGATATTGTTAACATGAAGACGGGATTCATAAAACCACTCCTCTTGAAAGCACAAGCTTTCAGTAACATGTATATTTTTATTATAAATATATAGTTGCTAAACACGTTAACCGTGGAGCCACTGCATTGGCCTATACAAATCGTCTAAATAATGCATTATAAGAAAGGGACAAGTAAAAATATTTCTACATATTGTGGAAGTAGGTTTATCGTAGAATAAAAGAGACGTAGAGGAAATTGTGTATCGCGAAAGTGGTTTTACTTTTAAATTATGAAGTGCCATAAGTTCTGTATCGCATAAAAAACATTTACTTTACAATAAATGTAGATGTACAGCAAGTTTTCTACTGTGGAAGTAGGATTTCTACTGAAAAACAGGCTCTGTATCGTAGAAATATGATTTCTCTAAAAGGAAATGGGAGTTCTGTATCGTGGAAGTCTGTTTTCTTTAGAATGAATTAGGGCTTCTGTATCGTGGAAGTATGTTTTCTTTAGAATGAACTAGGGGTTCTGTATCTGGAAGTATGTTTTCTTTATAATAAACTAGGCGTTCTGTATCGTGGAAGTATGTTTCCTTTAGAATGAATTAGGGCTTCTGTATCGTGGAAGTATGTTTTCTTTATAATAAACTAGGCGTTCTGTATCGTGGAAGTATGTTTTCTTTATAATAAACTAGGCGTTCTGTATCGTGGAAGTATGTTTCCTTTAGAATGAACTAGGGGTTCTGTATCTGGAAGTATGTTTTCTTTAGAATGAACTAGTATCGTGGAAGTATGTTTTCTTTGCAATGAACTAGGGGTTCTGTATCTGGAAGTATATTTCCTTTAGAATGATTTAGGGGTTCTGTATCTGGAAGTATGTTTCCTTTAGAATGATTTAGAGGTTCTGTATACAGATCAGTACTGTATCTAGAAGAAGGTAAACGTTATGCAGCGAACTTACGTAAGGTGTATCTGTAAGAGCAGACGTATATTAAATCACTGAAGTAAATACTGTATACCATAGAAACAGGCAAGTTCTGTATTGTAAGTGCAGATAATTTGTATTTTGAATGCTGGTATAAAAGTCAAGCTTGCGGAAGAGTAAAGTGGATTAATTGGATGGGTGGATCAACCTATATCCTGTAGTAATTGAGAGTAAGTATTTATTACAACGTACATTAGATGGACTGCTAGTTAAAACCGTTCTACAGAAGAGAAAAAATAACGCTTATACTAGTCAGTTTAATGGAATGCAAAGCTCGTGCTTTGAGAGTTTCAAACAACTGTTGTGATTCAGGTGCAAAGTGGAATAAATCAAATTTTCATCGGGACAATACGAAGACAGAGTATTATACAGTACTACTTCAAATATGTAGTAGGCTGATTGCATTTTAAAGAAGATCTGCAGAAACAGATGACAAACAAGGAATGTTCGCGGTGTCGAAAAGGAAAGTAAATGCAACTTTTGGAATTACGTTATAAATCAGTATAATTAATAAAATGATGTTCGAAATGAAGGCCATTTGGAGGATTGGCAGAGACATTACGATCTATCTTCCAAACACATCCCAAGCAAGTGAGGAAAAATTTCAAAACTGAGACTTTGAAAAACGCGTGGTTAACTATGTCACGAGGTGTCGTTCAAGAAACTTTACATTTATTTTAGATAATAATCTCAGACTGAAGTAAAACGATGGTTGTAAGAATACACTAGGCAGTGAATAAAGGCGCTTAATATATGTAAACGACGTGATCTACGAGAATGCTGATGCCCTCCCTCTTCTATCTATAAGAAAAAGTCAAATAACTGGTTTCCACCTGACACGTGCTATACACAGCACGACGTCATGCCATGCCTTGTCAATAAACTTTGAGGTCATACGTTTCACTGGTGAGCATGGGCTAGCTGTAACTGCCAGCTAAACTAAGGTCTACAACTTCGATTGGCTTAACGTCAATGTTAGACAGATACAGAAAGAGCGAGAAGGGGGGAGGGGGTTGTAACTGCCATAAAATATTAGGTAGGTTTCTCATGATGACAGACTGATACAAAATAAGGTAGGGGTCGCCAAAATACCAGGAATAGATAACGTCAGGTTTTCGAATTCGTGCTAATTCAGACACTTTTTTCTTACACAAGTGGTTGTTGATTTGTTTGAAACCCAACGGCGGAAACGTGACTGGGAATTGCCTTAAAAACCGAAAGTCGCGAAGCTTTAGAAACAAGCTTATCACAAAATAACAATACAACAGCTAACAAACACGAAACACTGATCCAAAGCGCTAGAGATACACAGACCAATGTATACAAACAGGTGGATGAATAGGCATGTTCTAATTTGGCACACGGTCCTACGTATTTATTGAGTCATTTTGGAAAAGGTAATTATGGAGAGAGGTGATATTCTAACTCATAACGTTGTTGACTAGGAAGATGCTTTAACCAACATAGCTACAGCGTCTCTAATAACACACTTGACTA
>NW_013667864.1:44541-48866 GCF_000517525.1 Limulus polyphemus | reverse complement strand
GTCTCTAATAACACACTTGACTAGGAAGATGCTTTAACCAACATAGCTACAGCGTTTCTAATAACACACTTGACTAGGAAGATGCTTTAACCAACATAGCTACAGCGTCTCTAATAACACACTTGACTAGGAAGATGCTTTAACTGACATAGCTACAGAGTCTCTAATAACACACTTGACTAGGAAGATGCTTTAACCAACATAGCTACAGCGTTTCTAATAACACACTTGACTAGGAAGATGCATTAACCAACATAGCTACAGAGTCTCTAATAACACACTTGACTAGGAAGATGCTTTAACTGACATAGCTACAGAGTCTCTAATAACACACTTGACTAGGAAGATGCTTTAACCAACATAGCTACAGCGTCTCTAATAACACACTTGACTAGGAAGATGCTTTAACCAACATAGCTACAGAGTCTCTAATAACACACTTGACTGGGAAGATGCTTTAACCAACATAGCTGCAGCGTCTCTAATAAAATACTTGACTAAGAATTTGTTTTTACCAACATAGCTACAGCGTCTCTAATAACACACTTGACAAGGAAGATGCTTTAACCAACATAGCTGCAGCGTCTCTAATAAAATACTCGACTAAGAATTTGTTTTTACCAACATAGCAACAGCGTCTCTAATAACACACTTGACTAGGAAGATGCTTTAACCACTCTCAGTTGTTGCTTCTTTGGTGGAACTTGGCTGGACTCTTGAACTATGCCAGTCAAATTGCAAATCTCAAATGCGTTTATTGACTTACACAGTGTTTTGTCTCAAAGAATTTTGCTGACATAAAGAAAAAAACCTGCCTGTCGTGTCACTGAATAAGATATATCAGCTTTTGCCACATTTAGATTTTACAGAAGTAAGATCTGAACTGGAACATTTTGCAAGTGTGTATCCAAAGCTAAATCAATGTTTAGAAGACCAAGACACTGCCTTGAAAGAGGATGAGGGAGGTGGCACCGTTGATTCATCTGAGACTGACCACACAGTAGAAAACGAGGACTTACTTCGTGCAAAGGCCCCCGTGGCACAGCGGTATGTCTGTGGACTTACAACGCTAGAAACCGGGTTTCGATACCCGTGGTGGGCAGAGCACAGACAGCCCATTGTGTAGCTTTGTGCTTAATTACAAACAAACAAACAAACTTCGTGAAAAACTTTCCCGAGGTGCAGATTGTGCTTAAAGTGTGTTTTTCAGTTATTGAGAACTACATTATACATTTAAAAGCATATGGCAACTTACATAAAGTGTATCACTTTCTTCTGACACTTTTTATCACTCATCTTCACTGTGAGAGATGTTTTTCGAAGCTAAAGATAATAAAAACAAGACTAAAAAGCCTATTAACAAGCTGAGCATCTCGAAGCCCTCATGTTCATAAGAACAAAAACAAGCATTCTAGCTAAGATACCAAACAGTCAAATCACAGACATGCTATCAAAATCATCTGATGAACTCAAATGTTTGCTTGTGCATTGAATTCAGATGTTGTTAATGCGCACAAACATTGAACACTTGCATGTATTATTTCAGGTAAGTGTTATGCACATACAGAACAGTAATATATTAATATATAAAGTATACATGTATTTTTATGCACACCAGACCTATGTGAGAAACTGTACTTTTACACATGACTTTCATATACCACTGGACATGCTAACCTCATAAATGTTTACTATTTTAAATTAAGTGCTAATGGCTATCTTTAAAATAAACGCAAAATCATTCCGTGACGACTCTTATTTCTTCTTTGCAAGTTATGGATTCCTCATTTTTAGTCTGATAATATGTAAGTACAATATTCACTGCAATTTGATATACTTCTCACAAATTATTCGGTCACCAATGAAGTGCCCCTGTTCATTCTAATTCTAATTTTTATATAATAGGAATGTTTAGGCCTTGTCCTTCATTAAGCTGTATTATGATGATAAAGGAATTCTACAATAAATGCAACTGGTGAGGTACAATAATTTTTCTTTAAAGATGAATTATGGTTCTCAAAACCGAAGTATCGCTCTATTCATGTGAAAACATCACATACCTTGTTAGCAATTCATAACTTGCTCCTTCCTAATGTAGCCAGTTTCTATTTAAAATTTTAAAATGCTTCCTCTACATATGGTTTAAAATTTCCATTTTTCCTATGATTATGCCGCTATCTATTTTCCTGCTGTATTATCTGCAATTATGTTCATGTGTATGTATCTGTTTATTCCTGTGGCGTTCAAAAGAAGGAAAGAAATCAAGTGTACTCAAAACGCAGGTTCCGGAGAATTATAGCGAACACAAACAGCTACGGAAAACAAATAACACATGTGAACAAATAACAACAACAAAAAAATCCTTATTCACAATAACGTGTTAATGTCTTCTAGTACTATCTACCTTCTTGTTTAATCTAATGACTACTGTCTGTCTGTTGAGGTGAAGTGAGAGTTCTAATTACGTCGGAAAAGAATAATGCACATCCACAAAGGTCAAGGACAAAAGCAAGAATCATGAATCACCATAGTCTGAAGTCAGACCACTATACTAGTGCGATATCCTATAGTCTTTATATTACCTGCACGTCAGTGATTATTCCAAATACCATATAAAAGATAAGAGGGAAAAGAATCCCAACTCATACTAATTTGCACAAGTATCTGTATCACTCCTTGAAATGGGATTATTCCACCTCAAGAAGCTGACACAGGCACAGTGTAATGTTAAGCTTTCATGGAACAGCAGCTTTAAGTATGTAACCTTCAAATAAGCAAGATGATTAGTGGATGTTTACGACCTTCGTACATCCGGTTTTCCGGAAAGACACTAACTACATACGAAACTTCTGCATCAAAATTTAGAAATACTACCTGAACAAAAATATTTTATACTACAGTAGTTATTAGTATCAGCACATACTTCAGCTTCATAAAAGGCGATAGACAGAAAAAAAATGATAGAAAGACAAGTAAATACACTTGTACAGTTACATTTAAAGATATATATTTTACTAAATTTGTAAATTTAAAATCGAATACTTATAGGACATGATAAAAATACAAGATCTGAGAAAACAGTGCAGTAACGTTGTTGTTCTTTATATATATATTTATAACGTTGTAGTACCAAAGAAATATGTATGTTCAACGTTCTTGATAATGCCAAAACCCGTTCTCTCTTCCTGTCTGCCACCCAAGGAAACTTTTACTGCCTAAACAACATTTATTAAACTTTTATGTTATGTCCTTGCCACCAGGTGATCCTGTTCATGAAGATGCTTCTACGCAGAACTTACCAAACCATATCTATCCTGAAGAGTAACTGTTTTTTTTATATTTTTTACTCTTGATTCAACACTTCTCCTTCTCTGTTACTTATTTAAAAAATAATCTACATCGTCCACCCTTATTGTATATCGAGTTGCATCTCCTACACATTCATTATGACCAGTCATAAATTCTGTCATTTCACATCGATTGGCCGAAGAGTGAGAGTGTAATCATCCTTTGCTAGCGAATCAGCCTCTTCGCTAAATGAAATCGCGTGTTAAACAAAAAAGTAGTTTTTAAATAGTTGTAGAAAGACTCAATAGATAATAGTACAAATGATATTAAAAACACTTGTGTAAAACACTATATTTACAATTAAAAGGAATACAGCGTTACAATCATTACACAATAAATAGTTATTAAAACGTACTTGCCCTAAAAAAGACT
Organism: Limulus polyphemus; assembly: GCF_000517525.1. Classification (NCBI taxonomy): domain Eukaryota; kingdom Metazoa; phylum Arthropoda; class Merostomata; order Xiphosura; family Limulidae; genus Limulus; species Limulus polyphemus. The sequence continues at coordinate 45,146 of NW_013667864.1, read as the reverse complement.
CTACGTGCAAGTCCCGGTTTATAATAACTATTTATTGTGTTGTGATTGTAACGCTGTATTCCTTTTAATTGTAAATAGGTAACAGTACGTTATGAGTTATGACTAAACGTACTTCTCGAATCAACGTAACCTTATTATAACATCCACTTATATTATAAGACTTTCTAAGCTGTAGTAGTATAATTTAAATTCATGCTACGCACGTACCGCTTGATAACTTGCAAAGTACTAAATATATTTTGGCAACGCAGTGAGAAAAAACTACCTTTACTCTCCAGATAATAAATTACTTCGTATTTCAGCCAACGTTTTACCACTGCGGCTTCATCAGGGCTACTGGTAAAACAGTTATTGTATTACTAGCCCTGATGAATCCGCAGTGGCAAAACGTTGAAATAAAATAACAAGCACATTTTGTCAAAGCGAGATTTGAAGGTGTCTTAAATGCTCAGAAAGTTATAAACTAGTCAAAAAAACAATATAAATATAGGTTTCAGTCAGGTGTAATTTTATCCTGTTTGTGTATGCAGCGGTTACAGTGGATATTTATACCAGGCAATGTAAGTACTAACTTTTGACCATATTCTAATATATATATATATATA
>NW_013667864.1:42634-44130 GCF_000517525.1 Limulus polyphemus | reverse complement strand
GTTATATTTCACAGATTTGTTAGTTATATTATTCTCGCTGATGTTAATGACCAAGAACATTGCCTATATCGACTTCGATCTGCTTCATATGCAATATTAGTTCAAGTTTAAAGTCTATGAATTCATACGGGTACTTTTATATAAAAATTGGTCATTGTTCCCTAGAAGTTCTCCTACAGTTCACTTTTATAATTAGTTTCAATGCACGACATTTGAATATTGTTTAAATTCCATACATTTGCCTCATAGGACGTCTTTGTTGTGAACTTATATGATGTTTCAGAGTGCATTTCTTCTAGTTCAGGAAGACTGACGGTGAGAAGTATTGATACAAAACCTGTAGTTAGTGGCGACTGCCACGTTGATTCGTCGAAGTTGTCGGTTGATTACCTCTGTCAATTTCGTGTATGTGTATCTTCATCAAACTGATGACATATATATATAGACTAGATTAAATAAACCAATTTTCTTATTTATGGCTATCTATCTCAAAAACCTATTTAATTTGTTACACGTACCTAGACTGAATCCTTGAACGTATTCAACCTGTCAGAGAGACACACACGATTAAGGTCTGAATATCAATCTAGCTAGGTGTGAAAGACGATATGTTTTTTTTCAACTGTTACGCCTCTGACATTATAGGGTTTATAATATATAAGCACACCTTAACTGAGAGACATCCGAAGTCCTCACATATTTTTACTCAATAGAGTTTGTTGAAGATTAGCAGCAGATCGAACATGTGCCCTCTGGGTGACAGAAGACCATCACTCCACCCCTAGACGTATCTATAAGATCTACAGGTGAGAAACTCCATAATGCCTGATAGTGGCTCTGACATTTTAGGAAAAATGTCTGTCAATGGCAATGAATAAAGTATTTAAAGGTTTGGTTTGATTTGAATTTCGCGCAAGGCTACACTAGGGTTAACTGCGCCAGCCGTCCCTAATTTAGCAGTGTAATGGAAGCTAGTCATCACCACCTACCGCCAACTCTTAGGTTACTCTTTTACCAACGAATAGTGGGATTGGCCGTCACATTATAACGCCCCCACGGTTGAAAGGGCGAGCATCTTTGGTGGGACTGGGATTCGAACCCACGACCCTCAGATTGCGAGTCGAGCGCCCTAACCACTTGGCCATGCCGGGCTAATATTTAGAGCACAGGACGTGTACATATTATAGCATTTGCTTTAAATGTATTAATGAATCCTGTGCTTAAGAATATAAGATATATACGACTATACAAGTCTGTACGGATAATCTCACATTGAAATTATTTACTATGCACAAGCACTCAAGTATTATTTCAACTGTTTCTAATTGTTCAAGTATTGTTTCAAACGTGTTTAGTTATTCAAGTATTGCTTTAACTGTTTCTAATCGTTCAAGTATTGTTTCAAATGTGTTTAATTAATTGTTTCAATTGTTTTTAATTCTTCAGTACTGTTTGAATCATTTCTATAAATGTTCAAGTATTGTTTCAAATGTGTT
>NW_013667864.1:40492-42613 GCF_000517525.1 Limulus polyphemus | reverse complement strand
ACAAGCACTCAAGTATTATTACTGTTTCTAATTGTTCAAGTATTGTTTCAAACGTGTTTAGTTATTCAAGTATTGTTTCAAACGTGTTTAGTTATTCAAGTATTGCTTCAACTGTTTCTAATCGTTCAAGTATTGTTTCAAATGTGTTTAATTAATTGTTTCAACTGTTTTTAATTCTTCAGTACTGTTTGAACCGTTTCTATAAGTGTTCAAGTATTGTTTCAAATGTGTTTAATTAATTGTTTCAACTGTTTTTAATTCTTCAGTACTGTTTGAACCGTTTCTATAAATGTTCAAGTATTGTTTCAAATGTGTTTAATTAATTGTTTCAACTGTTTTTAATTCTTCAATACTGTCTGAACCGTTTCTATAAATGTTCTAGTATTATTTCAAATCTATTCAAGTATTGTTTCAACTGTTTCTGATGTTTCAAATAGGAATAAAAAATATTTCACTCTAATAATTGCAATGTACTCACAATATAATTTATTACTTATAATTTGGACACTTTGGACACGGTCTTACAACGATTTATTTTTGAGTGAGTATAATCTAGCAAATAGTAAGCAAAATGTACTAGAAACAGTGAGTGGTTTTGAAAGCTAATGCTTGTAAAGACTAATTATAAATCGAGTCGCAATCTCAACTGTAAAGAAGTGTTCTATGCGAGGAAAAAAATGCGACTACCATGATGATCAGTTTAATGACATTATAAATCACCTTGTTTGTAGCCATCATATTCACTATTATCACACGCACACATACAACTTAATGACGCCATAACTGTTCAAGGTTCGAATACTCATTCTAAACCAGTTTTTGCTGCAATTAATCTTGTTTATCTTACTGAATTCTTATAGATTAACTGCTTTTAACTGTACATACGTCTACCATCAGTCCCCCAGAAACAAAAACAACGGTGTAAACTTCTCATAATTATAAATTTCAAAATCAAAAGATATGTTCCATAAAAATATAAAAACACATTCATCTAAAAATCTTTACCAGTTTTGCTTTAAATAATTAATATGACCACCTTCAAAATATGTTAATAAACTAATGAACATATATATATATATATATGACAGAGTACTAGCCTAGACTTTGGGTAAACTTATTTTGTATTGTATATTAAAACACACTTCTTGACTGCAAGAAGTGAATCATACATTCATTTAATACATTTGGTAACACTGACAACTTGTTAGCAATTAACAGCTGTTTTTTTAATGACGTATTTTTGCAGAAAAAAACGAAATTGTAAGCTGAGTTAAAACTACAGGAAACGTCGACCGAGTCACATAAAATTCTGTTTTTAATTAAAGAGGCCAACATTCGAGGGCGAATGAAACATGTCTCCGACGCGGAATCCCAACATGGCCAATTTTGAAACCAGAAAAATCGAAAACTGTTTATATTACTGCTTGGGACCTTTGAGCAAAAGACAAAAAATCCAAAATCGTCTGTATCTCTGTTTGGGACCTGTAAAAGTATCTTTATACCAAATTCTATGTAAATTGGTCGAAATAGTCAAAAACCGTAAAATTATGCTTTTTATGGCAACTTGGCCCCCTATAATTAATTAAAATGGGCAAACCCACCAGTTTTGCTTGTCAGTGTGTGGGACCTGTAGAAAAGTATCTTTGTACTAAATCAGTTGGACCAAAAACCTTCAAAATTGTGTTTTTTTTGTGAGCTTTGATTTTCCTAAGAAGACTCACTTTTTGCAAGTCAATGTGTTGTGTCCATTTTCATCTTGATTGCTGTAAATATGAAAAAGGTGTCTGGGCGTATTTGACCACTGTATAATCTTACCAAGTTTCAAATTAATCCGCCGAAAAATGAAGGAATGGTGTTCGATTGAAAAGTGTTTCGAAGAAGAAGAAAGAAAGAAGAAAAATCAATAGTAAAACAGTATGTCTGTCTGCAAATACATAATTAGCTGATTTCTAAGAAGTCCTTAATAAAAATATCTCTTATCATCAAGAGAAAGGCCCGGCATGGCCAGGTGGTTAAGGCACTCGACTCGCAATCTGAGGGTCGTGGGCTCGAATCCCTGCCACACCAAACATGCTCGCCCTTTTAGCCGTGGCGGCGTTATAATGTGACGGCCAATCCCAC
>NW_013667864.1:21406-39689 GCF_000517525.1 Limulus polyphemus | reverse complement strand
CAAGTCTAAAGAGATCATAATTTATTTGTATAGGTCACTGGTTAAACCACATTTACAGGATTGTGTTCAGTTTTGGGCTTCTTACCTTAAGAAGGACACCGAATTGTTGAAAAGGGTTCAGAGGAGGACTAATAGAATGGTGCCTAGGATGGAGGTTTAGTCATACGAGGAGAGGTTAAGATCTCTGGAACTCTTTTCTCTTGAAAAAAGAAGAGTTAGAGGGGATCTGATTAAGGTGTTTAAGGTTGTTAAGGGAGTTGATAGTGTTGATGAATCCTATTTTTTCATACTTAATGGTGAGAATGGTAGGACTAGGGGACACGAATATAAGTCTCGGCAGGGTAAGAGTCATCTTCAGCTAAGACAGTTATATTTTTCTAACAGGGTGGTTGGCCCTTGGAATGGGTTGACTTCGGATGTTGTGGAGGCAGTAAATTTAAGTGAGTTTAAGAGAAAGCTTGATAATTAAATGAATGATAAGGGCTGGACTTGAGGTTGTTTTTTAATAGTTTTAGCTTAATTTAGTGGATGTAATAGCCTAGATGAACCAATAGATCCCTTGTTGTCCCTAAACATTATGTTATGTTATTTCAGCCACATCATCAGGCTGAAGTTATGGTGAATTACCAATTTTCACAACATATAATAATCAGCATAACTTGGCAAACAGCAGGCTATAAAAGTTTACTCTTTGTTCATGCGGAATTTTCCAGGTGTTCCATGTCATGTACAGTTAATATAAATAACTTGTAGAGAACAACTGAAATATTAGCCAATGGATAAGCTTCAATTTATTTAATAAAGAAACCAATCATAACCAGCACCTATTCACTATTAGTATCAGTCTCTGGGAGAGGGCCAGCTATATACAGACTTTTTCTCTGCAAATTACAGCCTCCAACATGATTTTGCCCTGATGTGGCTGGTTTTTCAGGAAACAGAAAACGAGGTTCATCACATATACAACAATTCAAGGTCTCATCGGGAATGCGTCTAGATGAACTACTCCACCAAATTGGTTGCAATTCACGAAACAACCTGATGTTCTCAAATCCTTGCATTACACAAAGTTAAAAGAATCTCTTGCTTCAGGGACCTCAGGACCACTAAGGTTGGTGTTGCTTAACAAATACTACAAATCTAAGCAGTTCTTTGTTGTTGTTGTTGCTGTTGTGTAGCAATGGTGATACGAGTACAATAATGTACATCAACAAACCACAAATTCCTGTAAAACTGTGGCACATCTGTAAAAGAAGGTTTACAATATATCATATCCACAGGACACTGAACATTAACAGATGTGGAGGACTGACTATCATTCTATTGCTCTATCCACCATCTCTTTTCATATATGGCTACTCTACCCATTTGTTGGTGTGCAAATTCAGATGCATCAACTAATAAAGACTTTAACCACTCCACACATTCCTGTAACACTTTGGTACTTATAAAATAGACAAAAATAAAGTATTCAGTATTTCAAAAGAATGTTAAACTAATTTGATGTTGTTTGACAAGACCAGTGACCAATAGTAGACCAAGGCTATATGCTTACAGATCTAAGTTTTAAACTCAATCCTTTCGGGTTAATGTTTTGTACCAAGATTTTTTATTAACTTTATATTCATTTTATTATGATATTGTTTATTTGTGTTGTTATTATTTTGCTATGTTATTTCAGAAGTATTTTTACGCAACTGAATCTACAAGTACTGTTCAAATTTGAATGCCTCTTTCTTGCGGTGATATGTAATATCTAACCGGAAAACAAAGCTAATAGGAAATACCGCAACAACACAGAGGAAGTATACAGTATTAGTGAAATGTTTACTATTCACATGATCCTCAATCAACCAATAGGAATTCACGATTCGGTCATGTTGCTGGCAGTGAATTGTAAGCAGCACTACATGAAAAAAAAAAAAATTCTCGTTTGCAGGAATTCGTGACAAATCAGTACTTAAAAGGGGGGGGGGGAGTAAGAAAGAAGAGCAGAACAAAAGGAAATGGTTAAAATATCGTGACAATAATAGTTCAAATGGGAAATTTGGCAGCTATAATGAGCATATTATCGCGGCCTACTACTGCTATTTTGGAATACACTTTCCTGTGCAGGCCATGCAGTTAGTTCATATGCGTATGCATCCAAAATTTTGTGAGAACTTGGTCTTTGACCTTTGAATTCACCCCAATAGATGGCTCTGTTTTCTATCATACTGAATTCGTGACAACATTCAACAACATCTGAATCCTAGTTACAATGTTGACCTGCCTCTAAATGTTCAGGTGCAAACATTACGTAACCTGCTTCAAACCTATGTTCCCAGACAACAATTTGCAGAAATCAGTCTACATCTTCTTGGTCAATGTAGTATACTGGTATAAAGCATTAATTATATATATCTACGATTTAACAGCTGTAAGAAATTATTGTAATAATATTTCTATGTAGAGAATTAACATCCAAACAAGGTGTTTTAAGTAAACATTGTTAATGAAAAATTTGCAAGCATTAGAATTACTATTGTTATTTCTTGTTATTTCATTTAATATGAAGTTTACACTTACATTTGCCCCTCCCCCTCCCAGTGGCACAGCGGTATGTATGCGGACTTACAACGCTAGAATCCGGGTTTCGACACCCGTGGTGAGCAGAGCACAGATAGACCATTGTGTAGCTTTGTGCTTAATTACAAACAAACACATTTAAAAACGTGGAATTAAAGTAAGGAGACACCACAATATATATATTTTAAGTTTTTCATGTTTATATGACCCCCCAGTGGCACAGTGGTATGCCTGCGGACTTACACTGCTAGAAACCGGGTTTTTATACTCGTGGTGGGTAGAGCCAGAAAGCCCACTGTATAGCTTTGTGCTTAACTACAAACAATGTAATGCTTGTACGGTATATAAACTCATGTTAGTTAACATTATGGATAATTAGCTGTTCTTTTAATTAAAAAGGAACTAGATTTAGACAGTTCATTAAATGACCATGAAACTGTAGGCTATTTAAAATTTAATGTTTAAAGATTTCAATATCATCCTTATAATATAGTCAGTACAATATTAAATAAAATGAGTCTTTATCTGATTTAAATAATCGTATCGTCAAGTGGTAGTTGACATACTGCTGTAGCTATTTCAAGGAATTAATCATTGAGCTGTTGTAGGGGTAAGTGTTTTGAAAGCCATTTACTTGGTTGTTGCTATGTAAGCAGAATAAGTTCCAATCAACAGTCGCACGTTCTCTTTGCATCTGATTTTGTTGTACAATTATGTACGTGCTCCTAACAATAAACCCACACTTATAGACTAAAGTTGTTGGATGATTGATATTGCTTCTTAGCCTTATTGGTTGAGGAGAGCACTTTAACAGCCAATTTTAAAGTCCAACAACTTCGAGTTGAAGTATGTTTGACTACATTCATGAGATTTGAATCTAGCACTCACTGAAGCCCATGTGGTTTTTTCTGCTTTATGATTTTTCATTTCGTGTCTTTTAACTGGACAAGTTAGCTAGATTTCTCTTAAAACAAAAGGCAGAAATGGTTAGCTTTCGAAAAAAAATTAAAATTAGTTGTTACGACTCAGTTCTTAAGAAAAGACACCAGATCTTGCTCTAAACTAATTGTTTTTGGTTCTGCGTCTTCTAAATAAGTAGCTTGTGTAACTAAATGGATAAGAATTAATAAATTTCCTTCCACATTATTCCACAAATATTGTTAGATAATATTTGGAAATAAATAGCACAACATAAACAAGAATGAAGGAATGTAGTTCTTTTCGTAGTATGTATGGTGTCAACAACTGCTATACCTTAATAAAAAATCACACCTACCTAACATTAACAACTTGTGTCTGGCACCCATAATGGAAAAGCAACACTCCAGCTTTCGAGATTTTCTTAACCTGCGTAACAATATCGTTTCTCCAAAATCTGATCCTCTCTCTCTTTTTATCTGTAACGTCAACGTAAGTTTTTCTTCTGATTGGAGTTACTTGTGTACAATTTCTGAAGTTATGGGCGCACAGAAGCACAAAGCCAGGAGTCACGCTTGATGTACAACAAGATTATGACAGGCTAGTCCACGTTTTTATATATATTCATTACTTGAAGATAGCTAGAGCGTTACACAGTTATTAAAAACAAGCAGTAAATATTAAGTCTAATTTAGAACTGTGATCAAGAGACCATAACACATGATGTTTTCTTTTTTGCTAAAGAAAATCATTCTGTCAATACATTATCCTTACGTGTAATTCTTATGAACACAACTGGACAAGCAAAAGTAGAAACAACATACAACTGAAACATACATTTTAAAGCAGTATCTAAATCAATAGGATGCCCACAATCCTATCTTTTCATAGGGCGCTTTATGCTACAGTTTTAATATATATACATATAAACTTGATGAATCTAAACCTAACTAACACAGAAATCTACTTGTTAGTTAACTGCACAGAAAACATATAACAAACAATACAATCAGACTATGAACGAATGATACTGATGGCATAATAATACGTTATGGAAAACCTTAAAATCACGGACAATAAACCTCAAAATGCTAATTAACGTCCCTAGGGTACCTTGTGTTAAAGCAAATATTCATTGTACAGAAATTTTAGAATTTATTTACTGAAGAGAAGTACAGCAAATTATTTTCTTTCCCACTGTTTAATGTTTCATTGTTTTAGGAATATACATTGCACTGTCCTATACTATAGGAGGTTAAATAAAATCAGTATGTTCATTAACAGATGTTTAATTGTAAACTTCCCACTGAAATTTGCTGTGGAGTGTATTAATTAGCTTGAATACATAGGCCACATATTGTGACAAACTGAATAGCCTTAATTAGTTACATTAAAGAGTAGCAGATGAATAAGGTTGGATAAGTTCTACAGATTTTCACAAGATTAGATTGAATGGTTTTAGTAAGTTATATTCTCCAATAAACTATAGCAGGTTAATTACTTTGGATAGGTTTCACTGTTGTAAACGGTGAAATGACAATTAAATTACACAGCTTTAAAAGTCTCGTTATCCTCTAAAATGTACCACGTTAAATAGATTTGACAAGAGTCGAAATGCAACCTGTTTATACAGACTATAGTGGCTCATAAACGTAATTTGTTCGTTGTTTCAAAAGATTGCTAAACTAACTCTTAATATACAGAGGTTGAGTACGTTATATTAAAACTATTTTGAAGCCACATCACGTCGTTGCAGTATATGTCGCCACATCCGTTCGTCCTCCATTTGATGACCGTGCACTTGATATTAGCCATGCAGCATAATTTCCATTACAAAAAGACTTGGCCACTAGGGACACTACTTTTCCCTGTTATCTTCTATAATACAGTTAGTGTACGAGAACGACGGTTTCCCAGCGCCATTTCAAAAGTCCGATTGCATACAAATACATTGGCGTTACATTGGCGACTTGTCTGGTACGTCTTCGTACGAATAGCATGAGTAACCGCTTCATCTTCCAGCTGCTTGAGGTATGCAATAGTTTAATGGGAAATATGACTGGGAAGTCTTATCTTGGTGAACCCATATCTGCTTGATCTCGTTTCAAAAAGGAGATCCTTCTTGATTATGTTGCGAATTGTTGCCTGTGCCACAAGGATAACTTTTGCCACTGACCTTTGTGTTCGTGGACTCTTACCTGTTACAAGACCCCACACTTTGCTTACCATGGTTGGGGTACAACTTGTCATAGGTCTCGATCTAGATAGTCCTGGTGCCCTAAGTTCATCCGTATTGCTTTGTTTTCCAATGTTATTAAGCACAAGTGGTATCCCAGTCTTTGAAACTCTAAATCCCTGGTCTGAACACATCTTTATTATCTAAGTTTATGAATATTTTGTATCAGAAACGGATGCAACATACCCTTCCCAATAGCGAAAGATTTCGGTGACATCATACTACCTATACGAAATGTCAAAATGTAATTCTGATACATTCCATTCCACTGTGACTTTATATCGACTGTGGTTGTTACATCACTTCCTGATATGCATATCAAAGTCGTTTTAAGATAACGAACTCAATCCGCTGTTTTCTAATGTTCTGGATATTTCAGTAATGTTGAATCCACAATGTTTCTGTGTTTAACGGTTATTAACTTTATCAAGGTAAAAAAAAATTGTGTTTAATTACCATTTTACATTATTCTTTGTTAACTGTGAAACTGAAGCACACACAAATCTCGGAGAAATCATTTGATTACATGAGATCAAAAAAGCTTCAATTATACTTTAAATATATATACACAAAAGTTTAAAACATAATTATATTTTTAAAACACATGGAACAGTCTCACCTAGGTCCACATATATTACAGGCCCTCCAACAGGTCCCTCAAATAAGGTAGAGATTTTAGTAGGATAAAGTTTCTCAAAGAGTAGAGTCTTTAGTAGGGACAAGTAGGGATACTTTAAAGCAAGATTTTGCAATAACATAGAACTATTGATCACTGCACTAAATGAATAAGAACTGGAAGAAAGTATACTACTGCTGCTGGATTTGTTTCCACTCTTTCTTCTGTATAACAGTTTTCGCCGATTATCACTTCATCTTAGTCAGTTCTTTGTGTTTATTTCCCTGTACATGTTTAAAGAGTTGCTATTTGCTACTATTATCACAAGTTACTGTATTTTGAAAAATACTACAGAAACAGTGTAATTGATCATTTGGCAATGGCTGATAGCAACATGAAAGTTCATGACCATTACACAGGCTAATCACTGGTGCAGGAATCGTGTTTTTCCGTGTGGCAGTTTAGTTTTCTACATTAATTTGATACTACAGAAACAGTGTAATTGGTCATTTGGCAATGGCTGTTAGCAACATGAAAGTTCATGACTATTACACAGGCTAACCATTGGTGCAGGAATCGTGTTTTTCAGTGTGGCAGTTTAGTTTTCTACATTAATTTGATACTACAGAAACAGTGTAATTGGTCATTTGGCAATGGCTGTTAGCAACATGAAAGTTCATGACCATTACACAGGCTAACCATTGGTGCTGGCATCGTGTTTTACCGTGTGGCATTTTAGTTTTCTACATTAATTTGAAAATACAAAACTTGTTAAAAGGCTGTCTCAGGAACCATGGCCATGGACACATAAACTGTACAAGCAATACAACACCAAACGTATGTATGTTAGATTAGCATACAATCAATAAATATATTAAAACCATCAGGCTTTAGCTATTTTGGGACATGACTGACAGACACATACGTACTCTCACACATGAAAATCAAACAACGTGTAGCTAAAGGTTATGCAAAACGCAGCCATGACAAGAAGCACAATTTAACAAAAGGTTGTGCACGCGCTTCAACTTCAAAACTCAAAATGTATTGTGTTGAAGGAACATTTAATCATCCGTCAGTTACACTTCATTGGGATGGAGGTTATGTTTACTCTAACGTAACTTACCAGAAGGAAGATTTGCTGATTTTCCAAAAACAAATATGTTTTTGATGCCACCAAGAACCTATAAATTGTGCATCCACCAGGTTTTGAAATACTTTGCTTTTTTTAAGTTAATTATGTGGTCACTGATATTATATTCATAATACGACTGTATGTGTTTTTGTGAGAAGTTTTGTATTTCTTGCTAAACCAAAAATATAGTTGAAAAGTAGAAAAAAAAATTGGATTTTGCGAAAAATAAAGGAAAAGTAGGGAGTCTCAAAAAAGTCGTGAAAAGGTAGGTAAGTAGGGACGTTTGGAAGCCTGATAATTAATAAACAAGAATATGAAATAACATTCCTTCAGCTCTACAAATGAAGTTATGTAACACACTTTTTAAACTGTGAAGTTGCATTAAGATGTTTAATTGACTAAATCATAGTTAGTAGACGTAATTTAAAATTATTTCTGTGATTCAAGGTACTTGTTCTATTTAAATCTTGAATGTGGTATAATAAATTCATGTGAGTGAATGTCTGCTGAGACGTACAGATAATTGTAATTTAGGGATTTCAAAGTGATTTTCAAGTATTTTAAAGTTCCAGTAGAGTTATGCTGTTAAATGGTTTGCATATCTTTTAAAATACTAATAATCGGGCAAGTAATCAAAGGCTGATTTCAGCATGAACTGCCGTATTCGCAAATGAGCATTCACCTTTTATAATTCTCAGTGCTTATAACGCTAAACATAGGGGATTTTTTACACGTGATGGGCAGAACACAGATAGCCCATTGTGTACTTTTGCACTTAATAACAAACAAATAAGATATTTTCTGAATATCATAAGATTATTAAGAGATTGGAATATATCAAAAACCAAGTGATGCTTTCAAAATTATGCTTTTAACTTTAAACTTGCTTTCATGTTTACAAATAGTAACATTTCTGAGTATCGTGCAGCTATATTTGTTTTGCGAATTTCGCGCGAAGCAATAGCAGTCCCTAATTTTGAAGTGACAGACTACAGAGAAGGCAGCTATACAACAATACCCACCGCCAACTCTTGGGCTACTCGTAACGAACGAAAGGTTGGATTGACCGTTACATTATAACACCCTCACGGCTTGAAAGGCAAGCATGTTCGACCTTGCGACCCACAGGTTTCGAGATGAGCACCCTAACCACCAATCCATGCCATACTCTGCAGCCACATCAAAGAAACTATTGACTGACGCCTTTCTGAATTTACTTATATACTTTTAAAACATACCTATTGGTCAGTTATAAAAACGTTTACATTGCTTTATTAGTTATGATACTAAAACAAAAGCTTTTGAATCACTGTCAACGAACTCTGGCGAAATTTATATAGCTATAAATGACTTAGGATCTACAATTTTATGACTAGAACACATATTATTCAGGTTTCTTCAAGCTTCGGATATATAAATTTCCTGATTCATCGTTCATGATCGCACAGTGTAAAAGAAATGAGTTAGCTTTGTTAGCACTTTCTATGCACTTTCCAGGTTCTTTTGAGACTCAGAGACTGAAATTTATTCATCATGCTTCCGCAGAGATACATACTGTTTTATTCTGTTGTTTTTTCTTTCTTCTTTCAAACGCTTTTCAATCGACCGCCATTCCTTCTTTTCTCGGCGGATTGATATGAAACTTGGTAGGATTATACCGTAGTCCAATACACCCAAGCACGTTTCTCATTTTTTGATTTAAATCATTTTAAGGATTTTATGTGGTCAAAGGTAAAACAAGCCAAATATGTATATTTTGGGCTCTTGTGCGGCCATATTTACAGCGATCAAGATAAAATGACACAAAAATATATTTTCATGCGCCCTACACACTGAAATACAAAAAAGTTGGATTTACCAAGTTTTAGTCATTTTAGGGTGTTAAAGCATAATTTTAGTGTTTTTAGTCAATTATTCGGCCGCAATTTTGACCAACTTAAATGGGAGTTGGTACAAAGATACGTTTCTAAAAGCCCCATGCATTGATAAACAAAAATTGTGAATTTGCCCATTTTTAGTAATTATAGGGGGATTAAGATGCTACAAAAAGAACAATTTTGGTTTTTTTTGGATAATTTCTCCGCCGTATTTCGGTACATAGATACTTTCTTTACAGGTCCCAAACAGAGATATAGACAATTTTGGAATTTCGCGGAATCGAAGCTGTATCACCAGCTGCTTGACCACCTCTTAGCTGCGGTGATGCTTCATCTTCAGGTTCTTCCGAATCTGGTTCGTACGAAATGTAATTTTCTTTCGCTGATTTTTTTTTCAACTTGATCAACATCATTGTCGTCTTCAGATCCACTACTTTTTTCCACGTTAGAAATATTTTATTTTCACATCCCTTGGATGATCGCTTTATGCGACATAGTTGTATTCTGACTTTCAACGTTGTAACAAGATGTGTAATATATACAGCGATAATAATCCCAACTTGACTACACAGTGAATGATGACAACGGAGGTCACTCATTGGCTTATACAATCTATAAAACTGCTTCTAGAATATTCTCGAAATTTCCAGATCATTCTTGAGATGGAGCTCTAGAAGGTTCTGGAAATGGAGTGCTATATCTTTCTTACACATGCGATTAAAAAGTTTACGGCGTAGATATAAAAAAATCGAGGATGCAAAATCAATTCAGGTGTTATAAGTAAATAAAAACAAAAATTCAAACACTCATTATTCTAAACACGTGAGGTTGGAACAATACCGATTTGTATAATAATAAGGAAGGTGCTTGTTTGTTTGTTTGTAGTTAAGCACAAAGCTACACAACTGGTTATTTGTGCTGTGCCCACCACGAGTATCGAAACCTGGTTTTTAACGTTAGAAGTCCACAGACGTAACGCAGTCGCTCTGGCTTAATCTCTGCTGAGTAATATAGATTTGAAGTGGAGTTGACTGAAATATACCCCAGGTGGTATATACAGGACTAATATAAACTCGTGATATCTGTTGACTGGACCATCTGTCTTTCAAACAATTATAAGATGAACAACTATACTGAAGAGTCGTTATGACAAAAGGTAGAGAAACATTTAACTCTTTAATTCAAATGTAAATACATTTCATTAAAGATATAAACGTGAGCATAAACAGCCCTTATTCACAGAGAAAATTGAAAATATCGAAATTCATATCAGTAATCCTGGAGTGTCAAATATCTATACTGTATACACATGCTTACTGCTAATTCAACATGTATCATTGGTTGTGTGTGTGTGTGTGTTACGGACTAACACAATGTACTAAAGACTACCTCTTAGGCGTCTCATGAGTTACCGCTTGGGTGTATCACGAACTAATAAACAAATGAATCACGAGCTTTTGTGTGGACTGGTCACGGATACTATATTAATATATATAACTTGCTATTCTTTATACAACCACTTGTAATATAAATGTATAACACAATATTGTTCGGGTGTATATTGATGAACTATCACATAAATATACAACTTGTTCGGGTGTGTATTGGAAACTATCATATAAATATATAACTTGTTGCTGTTTTTTAGCGCAAAGTTATGCAATGAGCCATCTGTGCTCTGTCCATTATGTGGAATTTAACCCTGGATTTTAGCATTGTAAGTCCTTAAACTCACCGCTGACCCACCGGTGGATTGAATGTGAAAAAAAAAACAACAACAAAAAACACACGTTACTTCTGGTGTCGTGATCATAACTATTATACGCTACAATAAACTAATATCGCCATTTTATCGTAGTGGGAGGTAGACTGAAACACGTAGATGGTGAGGGGGCGAAACAAGAGATTTATGGCAGTTTATCTGGATGACGAAAATTTACCACGATCAGAGAGAAAACAACTCTTTCTATTTGTTCAAACATTTTCAGTTAAAACTGCACAGGGACGTAATTTGCATAAAAAAGTTCGGTTACATAACATATATACAGACTCTGTTAGTATCAGAAAATGCAGCATCTGTGAAATATTTTACTCGCGTGGGGAGTATATTATTAGTACAAACAGTCTCCACGACTAAAATCTTTTACGTCACTTCTTAAAGTTATATATAGCTCATAATCTGTTGTAGAACACGTAATAAATTAACGTTTCATTACAAATTACACGACGTACTTGTAAGTTACGTGAAGTTTATGATTTGATGCCCCAAAAAATTTAGAAACTCAATCTTGTATGAGAAAGCGCTTGTTGGTTGTGGATATATGTAGATAAATGTTAACTAGAAGACTAACAACTAGCTAAAGCTGAAGACGATTAGATACTGCATAAGAGCACAAAGCTGTAATATAACACTCATCACATCCTATTAAAATTTATCTCACATTTTTGCATTAATTCCATACACAATTATATCAAACACACGATACGGTGTTGTTGTTTTTCATTTTTAATCACGGTTGTATAAATGTGTAATGACGTTAACTAATCTGAATGATATCTGAAGTTCAGTAGTTTACCACAGCGAAAAAAGAAATCGTTACAACTATACTTCATCACCAGCTATTACCGTACATTAGTTGACTTTATATCAGAGAACTTGAAAAATGTGTTTCATTAACTATAGTCTGTAGCTACTTAAAAGAAACCATTAACCATCAATAGAAAAACCAACTTATGTGAAGTTGCTTACCTCTGAAGTCTTGCATGACTGGAAGTTGAAGTCTGATCGTTAATTGAATTTGTACTACAATATAATTGCATCTAATATTTCAAGTTAGTTCGTCGGGAAGAGTTCTAACTTCGGATTTCAAACGTTGATATATACATAGTTTAATAGAGTAGATTAAATTCAAACATTATATGTGGGAACCGTATAGCAGCACCGATTACTCAGCTGCTGCAGTGCGCATGTAGCTGGCTCATGCAATAAGTCTGCTGCAGGGTACACGTGTTGCGCGAGCGTCTCACATGAACTCATCGGCACAACGCTATTGCCGTTCCAGACGAGTTGCCAGCTGCTTCAACAACTTCGCATCGGCAATTTAAACAACTGTTACTGGAACGAACCTGATAAAAACCAGAAATCTGGCATATTTAGACAAAAAAGAAAGAAAAAAAAAATGTTAGGTCGTAGGAGATGCTCTCCGCTTCATTTCACCACTTAACAACACAATAACACTGGGTTTTGGTATCAACACCTTATTTTGAAATCTACGTAAAACTTGACTATTATACGCGTGTAACTCCACGTTCCACAGATACACCAATAAAACAGGCTTATGTTCGTCCGAAAACACATTTTTTATTTGAAAGCAACATAACAAGTTAACCTTGAAATAAAATCCGGTGTCAACTATTATACTATCCAAAAGCTGTAAAAATGGCTCGTGACACTAATGACTTTTCAATTCTACCTGCTTCAGTTTATAAAATCCCTTTAAAAAAACGAAAGAAAAAACATCACCTACAAGTACTTTTTAGGGGTTTAAATCTGTAAGAATATTACTTTTACACCCAAATTAGACAAATATTCCATGTTAAGCAATAATGGAAGCCTGAACAGAGCTAAAGGTCTTAGCAGAAAACTTAATGATCTATTACAGAAAAGCGCAACCCTATAAGCGCTACATCCCCACGCGTCCGTACTCACAAACAGAAACAGCACGTGTGTGGGGGTACAGGTATTCTGACGCAACTTCGCCTTCCATAACCCACACGAAGTTTCCTCTAAAAAATTAATATGTACTTATTTGATTTTTTTCATTTTCACCCTCATCTCGAACATCTTTGAGTAAAATTCAGGTATTTGTCAGCACATCACTATTTTATCGTTATTCATATATTGGATAAAACTCCTTAGTTAATGTATAAAATATCATGAACGTCACATACACAATCCAAACGAAATCGACGATAGTAATCCTATCCGTGCCGCTACATGTAGGATTAAAAGAACTAGAAAAGTACACCTGGAGTGCTACAACTGTACATATATATATAGGCGTAGTACTCCAGGTATGTATGGCGATTTGAAAGCGGCACTGCAGTGTTAGAATACAAGTGTTTGAATTTAACTTTTGATGACAAAATATAGAAACATTATCTTTCTCGCTATACTTCGTTCAATGCCGATGTAGTTATGTCAGTCTTTACGCCTAGGTAGATAAAAGATACAATGTATTCGTAGGTCAAAGTGGCATACACATTCCATTATGACTTTTCACCTTTTACGATAAGTCTGAGAAAGCATAACGTTGTGCAATAGCTTTGTGCTCAAAATAAATAAACAAACACTTCTTTGAAGAAGAAAAAAAACATCTTCATGGATGCACACGCACCTGTTAGTAAAGAGCGTGCTTAGTTTAGGTCCAAGATAGAAATGTAGCTAAAATGATTAGTAGACTTCCATGATCAAACGTCACTCCATATACCGGTCAGCAGATTCGCTTAGACAGCGTATTCTAATTATACGCTACGAGTAGTGATGTTTGTTAGTATCTTGAAAACCCTCATGAACCTTCTATAGATTATTTTGTTTAGAGATACAAACCTGCATACAGAATATGGTTAAAATAAAGTTGGCATTAGAGATTTTTTTAACCTTTGCCTTGATGATAAATTGCCATACGACACAGATTTAATATCTAAAGTGTCATGTCCAAGAGTAAATCTTCAGACATCTGTGGATTCTATCGTACCATGTAGAGCTGCCCAGATGGGGTCCAAGGTAAATTTAACATAAGGACCATATGTGTGTGTGTGTGTATATATATATATGCTGTATGAAATTGTTTTGAAAGTTACATAATTATTTAGCATGTTCAGTAACGCTAATCAAAATAAGTTTATACAATTCAAAGAAAAAACACCTCCGAGCTGGCACGTTACCGAATGCAAGTTGCCACTACAGTTTTAAAAAGTTATGTCTGCGGTATGTCTGCGGACTTACATCGCTAGAATCCAGTTTCGATACCTGTGGTGGGCAGAGCACGGATAGCCCATTGTGTAGCTTTTAGCTTAATTACAAACAAACAAAAAGTTGTTTTTTTATTTTAGGAAGTCATATTCTTTGTTTTTCATCGATTTTTTTACTGGTCCACTTTTCGCTCTTTTTTTAAAGTTTTGATTAAAGAATAATTTGTATTCTGGGAGGCCCTTTTGAATTGGGGGCAAAGTGCCACAGATGTACTCCCTTCTTCTAGCCGACCCTTCTATCATACTCAAACACTACAGTTTTAGTGCTTCGTGTCTAGACGTCTTTCTAGGTTGATTCAGCAAGTCCAGTAACTATGTGTATCAGGATCCCCCCACCCACCTATAAACAGAACATTAAACCTACATGATTCCGAACTAAGAAATGGGTAGAAAGTTTTATCAAATATTATTTGTCATTCGACAAAAGGTTTGTTTGTAATTAAGCACAAAGCTACACAATGGATTATCTGTGCTTTGCCCACCACGGATGTCGAAACCCGGTTTCTAGCGTTGTAAGTCCTCAGACATACCGCTGTGCCACTGGGGGGCTCGACAAAAGGTTCGCACAAATAAGTCAAATTATTAAAATACTTCCATTGCTGGAAGGGCATTGAGGGAATCGTAGTACTCTGCGGTTATGTACGTGGATGAGTCACTACCGGCTCCGCCCCTTGTTAACTTACCTTAAGAAGAAATACCTAGTCGTACACTATAATAATTTTACCTTTTATTTTTACTTTTCATATATTGATCAGCTGATTTTCTTTCTGCATGATAATTGTTAAAATATGACAGGTAGTTCTATCATCAAAAAGTGCAAAATTAAGTATTTCAATTAATTTTTTCCTACAGAGTTAAGAATTAAACAAGTAGTTGAAGAAACCTTTTACGTACCAAGCTCATATAGGCTTTCCATTTCTTCCGAGGATCAAATGTATAATGTCGAAAACAAAATCGACTATTACAAATACTAAATATATGAAGCCAAGATAGACGACCATCTAAACAGGTACCATGTACTCAGTTTCACGTCACTGCTTTACTTATTTATTTTAGCGCGTACTATTTAAAGTTACAGTATTGTTGAAAAATGTCGGCGATACTTTCGCAGTGCGATTAAACAAGTAAATTACCCATGAAACTTCACGAGACGCAACAAATACGCAAACAATTTTGTACACCTTGTTTTCCACAATTTACACGTTTTTGTTTGTTTATTTTGTCAGTTTTCAAGAAAATCTACGCGGCCAATCTTGAGATCTCTCAAAACTCTCTTTATCCTTAATTGCAAGGTCCCAATATTAAAATTTCAAAATCTAAAATAGAATCTTATTTTGAACGATTTCTTACATGTCCATGAAAGTCTTCGTGTAAATCTGCGGGTTCAGTTCTGGGACCTCCTAAGTTACACTTGACCTCCTTATTGGAGGTCAAATTTGAAAATTTCCAAAGGTTACATTTCGATTATATTTTTGAAAAACTCCTTACATGTTAATATCAATTTTTAAAGTAAATCAGTCAAGTATGGGAGCTAGGAAACAACCTTGTCCCTCCATATTTTGGGCTTGCTAACGACTCTTTCGAAAAAAAAAATGTTTCTTCATTTATATTCTGTAGAGGTTAAGATGTAAATTTTCGTGTCGTTTTATCACAAACTGTGGAAACAGTTCAAAAATCATGTAAACATAGATACACTCATAAGTAAATTTTTAGAAGTATTTCAGTTGTCGATGAATTAAAATTCAACTTTGGTTTAAGCGTTTTTATGGCAAAAGTTTCTTTGATTCTTACATCTTGTTCGTTGGTAGTTATTCTTCAAACATCTACAGACATCTAGACCCAGAATGTGACGGGCCTACAGATGAAAATAATTTTAATACGTATTAATTCCAATAATGAACAAGATGTAAGAATATAATCAACTTTGTCAATGAAAAAACTTAAATCAGGGTTAAATACATAAGTACAATTAAGGAGTACGACATAAGAAGTATGTGATAGATTTGTTTCCTTTATTTCTTTCAATCAAACCTACCTGATATAGCTCACGCTATTAAATAGTAAGGAATTATGTAAACGGTAATGATAACCAATTAAAATGTATTTAAGAGACTGCGTTCGTTTCGTTAATTTCTCGGATTAGAGTTTCATGCTATATATAGTCGGGTTACCAAACTGGAGGCCAAGCCAGGAACGCCTTGAGAACTAGGATATGGTTTCAGAGGGGTCGCAGCACATACCCACGCTAACAGTGTGTGCCTTTATAACAGCTTAAGACAAAACAAAAAGAGCGGGCAACAGTAACCAAAATGAAAATGAGTAATTCCATTTCTATGGATTCATTGAATGGATGTCGTCAACCACGATATGTCATGGGTCCTTGAGTGAAGAATGTTTGAGAAACCCTACTATATGCTATAGTAAAGATACCGTTATCGCATGATAAATCGCACAATTTATAACGCTTATTATGAATAATTAATTTTATTCGTGATAAATTACTGCAGGTATATTGTGATCGTAACTTCTGATGATAGAAATGTTCGTATCAGTCGGAATTTAGACACTTTTCCAATTTGCAAAACATGCAATGCAACGAAGGCTTTGCATCACAAAACATTTGTAAAACGTCGCAAATTGCAATTTGGCCCAGATATTTTGAACTATGGTTTTCTAAAAAAGAAAATGGATTATAACTTTTACGAACGAGGAGGTTTCTTAACTTGCCACCAGCTTTTACATAAATAAGCAAACATTTTCTGTGGAACTGTACCTGAATTACGGGAAGGTGCAAGAATTATATGGATGAATTATTCAGGGTGATTCAGTAGTCCATCAACAAGCAAATAATTCAGAAATGGAGAAGTATAGGAAAATAATTGGTGGTAGTATGGAATGAGGTGTAGCAGGCCTACCATTTGACAATATCACATAAGTTATTCAAGGTCATCTACAAGGTCATGCCATTTTGAAATTTTATTAATATGTATCATAGCCTCAAAAGCTAAAAAGTAAAGTAGAGAGAATAATAGATAAAACAATTTAAATAAAAACATATAAAAATCACTACACAAGGATAACATAAAATAGCATAAATGTATCTCTTACTTGCGTATGGAGTTGAGCCATAGAACATCGAAATATTATTGCACCTTTGAAGGGTTCAAAACGTTATGAATTATTAGAATAAAAGTAATCTACATAAAGCATTATACTACAGCTGCTCCCGAATTATCTAAATCTATATACATAATAGCCAAATGTCTGTCGTGCTCTGTATCTCCTCAATGGTTAATCATAGAAAAAAACTATAAATCAAAATGCTTATTTTCAAGAGTATATTAAAGAAAATTATTCATTTTTTGCTATTTCTAAAATTTCATATCAATATCAACATCGACCCGTTAGTCTTTGTATATGCTGAACGGTTAATCTAAGAGAAAAAAAATTATTAAGAACACAAATATTCTTTGTGTGTGTGTGTGTGTGAAGGAATTTCACGAAAAAACAAAACAAAAACAGGACTTACTCCTTTGACTGATTGAAAGAAATATTCTGCAGATAGGAACATGAACGGAAAGAAACGCGCAAAGAGAGGAACGTGTTTTAGTATATATTCGTTGTTTTATTGTATCATTTCTAATAACTGGATTTGAACTGAATTGAATAACTCCTCTTTGACTCTTCTTATAGAAATGACAACTGTCAAGAAAGCGCCCACTTCGGTAGCAGTCTTTTCTGGTGCTCAATAAAATTATAATGTACGGTGGCATCCAACGGAAAAATTCACCACGGCTAATTAGCGAACCCGAGCGCTTTATTGTGCTAGATGCACTCATTGCATCAAAACCCAAACATTTTTGCCAACAATGCATTGCAGTCAGTTTTTTTTTTTTTTT
>NW_013667864.1:18885-21394 GCF_000517525.1 Limulus polyphemus | reverse complement strand
CAAATGCGATGCAATTTTCATTATTGAAATAACACATGGAATGACAAAAGACCCACAAGACAATCATATTGCATATAAGCTCTGATCCAAAGGATTGGGTTGCCTTAACATGTTATATTTATTTATCACTATTTGTAGAAAAACTACCGTTGAATTGTTTAAATGGGCATCTTATTCATTTGTAATTTAATTAAACTATCAGCTAATCTCAAGATATAAATTGGATATCCCTGTTATTCTAAGAATTGCGAGCATCGTAAGTTAGTAGGTGTAACTTGTTTAAGTTGTTACCTTTAACAATTAATAACGATAAGTAAATTGACCTTATTTTTTAAAAATCCGATTTTTAGCATCCCAAGCCTGCAGACTTGCCGCTGAGCAACTGGTAAGGGGCTTGTATTTAAGAAATCGTGATTCTACGTGTTTTGTAGTTAAAGAAGATACTAGTGGGAATATAACCGCATATATATGTTAAAAATAAGATATCTCTTAAACTCAAAATCTAAAGTTTAACATTTTGATTAATAGGACAGTATAAAGGCACGTCGGAACGTACAAAAACATACAAAATACAAATTCAGTTGTTTGCTCTGTACTACAAAAACGTAAATCATACAAATAATAATGTTTCAGACGACAAACAGATACAGATATACAAAAAAGTTACTCAGCGTAATGTTTAGAACTTTCATTTCGGCTGGGAAAGTCAGCTGACTGCATATAAAAAAGACTGAATAAAAAATTACTGTCATGAAAATATTGGTGGGGGGCAACTGTATTAGGGCCCTCCAATTTAATTATTGGAGAGGTATGTGTTCCGCCTCCCTCCGCCCCCGACGTCTAAAGTATAAGCAAATGAAACAATTGTATTTATTACACACATTAGGTAATGTTAAATAGCAAAGCATCATTATTTATTAGTTATATATACATTATGCACTGTTGGTGAGGGTGGTCCGTCATAGGAGAGACGGACAGGTTTATGCCCTTTATACAAATGTTAGTTAAAGATGGAATAATTCTTTATTAACTTTTGTTGAGAACCTGGTAATCCGTTATTGAATATTTGCAAATGGTGGGTAAACTATACAAACAGCTCGACTGCCCGGCTATTTTAACGGTGATTGGACATTGGAAGTCCACATTTGACCGTGTAAGGCTATCTGCCCAATTCGGCATGGTGTGGAAGGGCTATCTGTATTCAGGTTACTCTGACTTTGATTGATTCAAATATCAGGGACGAAACCGCTTCTCTGGATGGAGCTCCAAGTTTAGAGAGATCATCTTTGGAATTCAAAGTCATTAAACTAGCTTCGAAAGAGCTTCTTCTTTCCTCTTGAGTTGCCGACTAGCATGTAGTTCTCGAGTGTAGTTTTGTCAAGTTTTTTTTATGCTATTAATTCTAGAGATTATATCTATTTCCCTTTATTTCCTTTAGTGCTAATTTGTTGTTGTATTTCATCTACTTCAATAATTGTATAACTTCAACAGTTTGTTGTGTGTAACAATATATTATAGATCATTGTTTCGAGTGTGAATTAATATAAGGCGCTGCCTACTTGGAAGTATAATTTATATATTATAATTGTATAGTATTACCTACTAACTCGTTTTTTTGTATTTTTACACGATAATATTTTTATTGAATATAGCTCACTAATTACTAATCATTAATTAATAATATTAATAATATAATGTAGTGTATACTAACTAATAAAGTTTATATGTACTGTAGAACACTACCTAATAATTAGTCATTTATATGATTTTTTTTATTAATACAGAATAACAACTGCAGATTAGTGAAGTAAGGCACTACTGACTAATTCATGTCATTTGTACCTTACTCTTATTAAAGGGTAGTATTTCCTAGGAAGCGGACTTTCCATGCTGTAACTATAGAATACACACACATCTAAAGTTATTGCTGCAAGATACTGCCCATTGATTAGTGTTAGTTATACGCTATCATTATGATACGTTATTAGCCGCCATACAGTGTATTATCAAATAATAAATGACACCATAATATTTATTACAGTGAGCTACCCGTTAAGCAATGAAGTAGGTTACTTATTATGATTATAGTGTACTATTCTGACCCACTAAAGCCGTAATTATTGTTCTTTTAGTACTTTAAGGTAGCTCTAACAATCACAAATACCGCCAGTGAGTAAAATATAACAGAATTCCTGACTAAAGGTTCGGTGAGCACTACATTAGGAAACCCGTAATATACAATTGTTTTTAAGTGGTCAGCTATTTGTTACGTGATATATTCGAAATTATAGTTGTGAGAATAAATTTACTGAAAACCGCAAAAACTAATTACTTCAAATTCCTCAAAACAACAAACTTAATTTTTCTTCCAGTAAACTACCGATTCTCAAATTTGACGAAATCAGTCTTGCCTAGGCGACTTTTCTGTTATAAAAGCAGCGAATTACATTGTACTGAAAACATACCACTGTGCCACTGGGGGGCAAAAAAAAAAAAAGAGGAAGAAACT
>NW_013667864.1:14222-18519 GCF_000517525.1 Limulus polyphemus | reverse complement strand
AGTAAAATATAACAGAATTCCTGACTAAAGGTTCGGTGAGCACTACATTAGGAAACCCGTAACATACAATTGTTTTTAAGTGGTCAGCTATTTGTTACGTGATATATTCGAAATTATGGTTGTGAGAATAAATTTACTGAAAAACGCAAAAACTAATTACTTCAAATTCCTCAAAACAACAAACTTAATTTTTCTTCCAGTAAACTACCGATTCTCAAATTTGACGAAATCAGTCTTGCCTAGGCGTCTTTTCTGTTATAAAAGCAGCGAATTACATTGTACTGAAAACATACCACTGTGCCACTGGGGGGCAAAAAAAAAAGAGGAAGAAACTCGAAACCAATTCTTTTCTGAAAGTAGACCTTTCTTCTTTAGGAATACAAAATGTTCAGGTTACCAGTTTCTTACTTTTCAATTTTAATTTTTTATCCTAATTATTTTGTTGATATCATTACTGTACTGATAATATATACATCTATTAGCGAAACAGAAAGGAACATATAAACTGAGAGTGTTTGAAAAACGAACGATTAACTAACTATCCATCCTTTATCATACAATATTTGATTAAACGTTTTGTCCATTCACATTTTAGTGGTCAACAAATTTTTGTGGATAAGTTTTTTCTTAACCCCAAGAATTACATCTCATATCAGCTACACCCGAAATACACCTGTAATTATAGTGGCACACAGCGAAAAGTTTAATACCTTCATAAAACAAGTCAAGACAGACAAATAATATTAACTTAAAAATAAATTACTTCCCTATTTATATCTATACTTCCTGTTTCCTGAAGTCAAAGTACTCATAAAGACCACCAGGTGGCAGGAATAACATATAACAGTTCTGATAGCGTAATCAGCATTCTTGATAAAGAAGGCTTGGTATCATAGTCGGGCAATTTCAAGAGCCCATCCGTAATTAACTTTACCACCAGGCTATAATCACACTTATACACCCACTACTTAGAATCATAGAATGTAGTGGGTGAGGGCGGCAGCTTTTAATTACTGACATCGGACATATCCTGTACCAGATGCATGACGTAAGCAAATTAACATTTTAGAAAACTGACCTATATAAAACAACTTTTCTGTTCGATACACCATCTTCGTAAAATGCTCTCTATCAGGATTTTCCATCATATTGAGGTCAATTAGCTGTTCAAATAACTCGTGGAGTTGTGAAACAATATATGTTATGGTAATCTTACGTTACAAATGTCAAATAAAAGCTATGAAGAACATTTAAATCCTTATTTATAATATTTAAAAACTGCTAATTTGTTGCACAAAAAAACGGGTTAATTTCTGTGTATCTTCACCGCTTACAGGCAAATTTAATGTAACCCACACAACCCTGGTTCTCGTGGTGCAGGAGGGGGGAGGAGGGTCTCCCAGAAAGTTTTTGAAAATAAACACTTTCTACACATGAATTGTTGCTATCTTGCAACATGATCTATCTACTTGCAGACACTTATTCATAACAAATTATTACAAATTCAAAGGCATAACATTATTTCTCTCAGGAACTTTCTACATACTCTGTTAAAATTTGGAATTTTGTCGTTATATTTGAGTACTTGCATATTATTACACATTAAACTGTTTGAACACCAAACCTCAGTTTTATTTCATTCAAAAATATAGTTATACCTTCTATAAAAACATCTTGAATATCTGAAATTGTAGCTATCATTTTAATAACATTTGAGTCCCACATCATTTAGAAGTAATCATCCTAGAGGGTATACGTGTAAGGACTTGATAAAACGACACAGTTTTGAAGGTGAACATGTTTTAAGTACAACAGTCAAAGCTATATGAATAACTTTTACACGTAAATACCCTTAACATTCTTTCTATTGTAAACAACGGGCTGAAATTTGACAAGAGAAATGTGTGGTACATTATATTTGCAAAAACATCAACGAAAACTGACAGTTTTACATACAATGCATGCCTCAACATGAATAGCATAACTTAATCATCAAACAGAGTCCAAGTTTCAAATTACACGAAGATTCAAACCTTCTCTAGATTCACAGTGTCATCTCTATGGATGTGAAGATGGTTACATCCACACTAAGCTTTCAGGCGTGTCATAGCATAAATGGGAATTTCGCCTGTACAAGATTCAATTAGTAGTGACAAAAGTAATTGGAAAATATGAGATATACATAAGGGAGGAACTCCACGGAAGGATCTGACAATATATGTTGCGTACATTGTGGTACAGAACTGATATTACTAAATTTAGATTTCCATCTATGAAGTTCTTGATCAAATCAAAAGATATCTCGCACCATACTGTTCTAATAAACGAAACTTTTATTCAGGATATAGATTTTGTATGTTTACTGGTAACAAATAGTAATGTGATAATGCATCAAGCAACTCTTCAGAAAAATGTTCGCTGAGATGCGAGATTCTGTGGTCAAGAAAGATGTTCAAGTTCAATACATAATGATCAGATGTACCACTATAACCCCCAAAATATTAATTCTTTTGCCAGGTCTCCCGTAGAGTAATTAGATCTGACAACACTGCTGCATTGTAACTAAACATCTAGCTGACATATATCATGCAAAATGACATGTAAAGAGACCTGCATTAATTATATACCCAAGCTCACATTTGAACACATTTGGTCGGAACTGTTTATTTCAACGAAATTGAAAGATAAAATTCTGATTTTTTATTTTACTTTTTTTACGACTGCCTCGGTTGCCTCAATTATAGTTACAGCCTTGTTACAGAGGTTCATTCACCTCAAAATATCAAAACGGAGAAGGGACATAGATATACATTCCAATACAAGTTTTTCCTGACTTCCCCAAGGGCTAGAAAAGTCACTACACTTCACACTACTGGTATTATAAAGCTTTAGTATTAGTCTTAAAACTAAAATACCCTCTTCTGCATCGGCCATGCCAAATCAAGCATCGTTAATAACTCGAAAGCTTCCCTGCCAGTTGCGGCGTATACACGAGCACACTTGATAAGATCGGCTTTTAATTAAGGGGCCCAGCATGGGGTTAGGGAGCACTGAAGGAGGTTATGCATACCTTTGGCTGACTTTCTTAAACTCAGTGTTTCTTTACAGTTGTACTATAACTACAACAAATACAAAAGGAGACAGAAATTTTCTAAAATTACAAGAAAGTTCTTATAGGATTTCGTTGTCAGAAATGTGAAAAACTCACGATGTTAATCCTGTATCATAATTATAAGTTGTGAGCTACTTATATCACTCAAATGATGTGGGTCATAAAACAGTTATACAACATACCTCAATGTGCCCTAAATATACTAATAATAAAAGATTTAGTAAAAACTGTTAATTTAAAAAGGAGGAATAGGGATCGTCAGAAAAGTACGGAAACAAGTTGAATCAAAATACAAAGATTATATTTTCAAGTCTACAACTAGGAACTGCAAAAAAGTAAACAAACTAGGCTGGAAACAGTGTCTACATTATTTCCAGACAAACTTGTTAACTTTTTTTTAGAGTCCCTATTTGTAGACTTGAAAATATAATCTTTGCATTTTGATTCAACTTGTTTCTGTACTTTTTTAAAAATTCCTATCGCTCCTTTATTAATCAACAATTGTTACTAACCTTGTTTTTGAAGTGTTTTTTTTATGTTCATTTATTTATAAGAAATTTTAAGCTACATACATGCACATGAATGCAGTTGAATGTTACATGTTTTTCAAAAGTTTACTGCTGCATTGGCTTTTTTTTTCAGTCAACCACTATCTACTGAGCCAGGTGGCTTTATGCCTGAGGTTTCGTGTAAACACGCGTTTAATAAGCGTCGAGTACAAAGACAGCCTTTCATAACAACGTCGCATCTATTGTGTATTTATAAATCACGTAAACCAACTTTCAACAAAAAATAATCATTTTTGAAATAGGCCATGAACATTCGCAGTGTTTCATATAGTATATCTGTCTAGGTTTTGGTGAAACCTACCAAGCCGATTTTGTAGACTTGTGAAACAATAATATGAATAACTGAATAATAATAATATGAACAAATGGGAAAATTTTGATTTTGTCTAACAATCGTGAAATCATTCATTTTGCTTATTATCAATGTTTGGATGGTCTTAACTATTGAAAAGAAAGGTTTAAGTGTTGTTTCAAGAATAAGTCTGCGAAGATGGTTACATCCACACTAAGCTTTCAGGCGTGTCATAGCATAAATGGGAATTTCGCCTGTACAAGATTCAATTAGTAGTGACAAAAGTAATTGGAAAATATGAGATATACATAAGGGAGGAACTCC
>NW_013667864.1:12250-14094 GCF_000517525.1 Limulus polyphemus | reverse complement strand
TCTTTTACCAACTAATAGTGGGATTGGCCGTCACATTATAACGCCCCCCATGGCTGAAAGGGCGAGAATGTTTGGTGTGACGGGGGATTCGAACCTGCGACCCTCAGATTGCGAGTCGAGCGCCCTAACCACCTGGCCATGCCGGGCTTGGAGCAATGAAAAATTAAACAAGTTATAATAAGTCTGATAATAATTAAAGGACTTTATCTCATTCAAAGCCATGATCCCAACTGGTGTAGATATACATTTCAAGATCTTTCAAGAGACAAGATTTAAAATTGTAAAATGCAATAATTATATCTTTAAGGCATTTCATGTAAATATATAATTGTGTAATATTAACTAAAATAAGTTAAACATGAGAAAATCTAAACATAAATAAACTTTCGATATAGGCCTCTCTTTGAATAAAAAATATCTAAATACATGCCAACATACAATACTCACCCATTAGAATTGTTCAATAAAATCTAAAGAAAGTCAAGAACCTTCCTATTGGTTTGTTTGTTTGAATTTAAGCACAAAGCTACACAATGGGCTATCTGTGCTCTGCCCACCACGGGTATCGAAACCCGGTTTCTAGCGTTGTAAGTCCGCAGACATACCGCTTTGCCACTGGGGGGCCTTTCCTATTGGAAAAACAAAACAAATATACTAACGTTTTCTGTGACCATGACCTTCGACTTTTACAAATTTATGTTCTGTCAAGTGCTCTTCTCTAATATCTCATATTAAACCCTCTTGATTTTTTGCTATTTTGTTTAAATAACAGTCACGATCTGATAAATACCATTAACAATTACAATATCGTTTTGAAGCAATCTTAATAATCTAATCTATCTATCCATCTATATAATAGCCAAATGTCTGTCCATCATATCTGTATCTCCTGAACGGTTAATTGTACAACAATTCGGGTAGCGGTCTTTTCTGGCGCTCACTAAAATGACAAAGAACGGTGGCATCCAGCGGAAAAAATCTTTGCAGCTACTTAGCGAATCTGAGCGCTTTATTGTGTTAGAAAAATCATTAAGTACAAAACTCTTTCATTTTGTGAGGAAATTCCACAATAAAAACACGATTTCCTCCGAGACGAAGATAGTAGTATGAACAAAAAACGCATGAAGAGAGGAAGGTGTTTGAGTATATATTTGTTGTTGTTTCGGTTTACATATATGTTTTTTCATGTCGGTATTATAAACATGTATGATTTTATTGTACCATGTTGAATAACTATGTCTGTATTGAATGTATCCTCTTTGACACTTATTATAAAAATTACAACTATCAAAGTCCCTCAGTTGGACAGCTTTAAGTTTATGGACTTACAACGCTAAAATCCGATGTTCGATTCCACGCAGTGAACACAGCAGATAGCTCAATGTGGCTTTGCTATAAAACTAAGAACTGATAAAAAGCGCTCACTTCGGGTAGCGGTCTTTTTTGGTGATCACTAAAATGACAAGGTACGGTGGCATCCAGCGGAAAAAAATCCTTGCAGTCACTTAGCAAACCTGAGAGCTTTATTGTGTTGGATGCACCCTTTGTATCGAAACCCAATTATTTTTGCCAACAATCCATTTCAGTAAGTCTCCTTTTCTTAAAAACAAACGCAATGTAAGTTTCCTTATCAAAATATCACAAAATGACAAAAGACGGTTGTAAATGGCCCACTTGACAATCATATTGTACACAGCGTGGTCACAAGTAAATAGACACCACCTTTTCAGAAAAAATTAGATTTTTCAGTGATATTCACATGAATTGATATATTTATAATTTAATTAATATTTAGTATATCTTCCTTTCACTTCGTGGAGTTCTTTGATTATTTGGGGCATCGT
>NW_013667864.1:5792-11320 GCF_000517525.1 Limulus polyphemus | reverse complement strand
TTAAATGACGAAAAATTAGGTGTCTATTTACTTGTGACCACTCAGTGTATATATGCTATGATCCAAGCCACTATGTTTAGTCCTACCTTTTTTTTATTCATCACTATTTTTAGGAAATTTACCGTTGAATTGTTTAAAGGGCATTTGCTAGCTTGATCAATATTGTGAACGTAGGCAGAGAATATCTAAAGCAAACCATAATAAGCAATGTAATCATTATTGATGTTCCCTACCATTGTCAGTAGTAATTTGTCAGAAACATTTCAGTTAGATTTCTACTATATTCGGCTTTATCAGCTACTAAAATCAGCCTTTATCTCAACAAAATATAAAGATCTAATACTAAAAAACACCTATTTAATATCGATTTGGCAAAATCAGAAGGCTTATAGTTTGAGCCGCTGCTGAACCCGTTAAAACTGTGAGAATCAAGAATGAAATGTGGGGTCATATGGTAATGCATCAAACAGGGCAAAAAAAAAAGAGGTATAAAGGAGTAAGAGAAACAGCATCCAACTTCTAAAGAAAATCAAGAAACGATAATACACACATTGAATTCTAAGTGTTTGTTTTAGAACAAAGCCACATTGGGCTATCTGCTGTGTTTACCGTGGGGAATCGAACCCCGGATTTTAGCGTTATAAGATCGTAAACTTACCGTTGTCCCACCGGGGATGAATTGTACGGGAATGATAGAGAAAAATATGAAACAGAATAAAAAGAAACAAAGAGAAATTTGGAAGACACTTGGGTATGGATCCAATATAAAAAAACAAATGGAGTATATGTGCACAAGTACGTAAAGAAATGTACAAGAACTTAGAGCTCAACTGTTAAAGGATTACAATGTTTTGTAAATAATTTCATATATTTTATTAAGGTTGTATAATTCACTTAGTTAATTGAAGAGTGTAAACATGCTATAAATATCACACACACATACACCCTTCAAAAGGTCAGGAGCCTAAGGGATGAATACATTGATTGATTGATTGACAACTATGACAGTCAATCTCGCTATTCGGCAGGTGATTCTGATTGTTTATACTCCCTGTGGTCAGCAATCTTACATTAGGAATGGATATGTTTGAACCTTAGAGTCTCTGAGCCAGTGTGTCGCATAAGGTGACGTTCAGGTTGAAAATACCAAAATATGATTATTATTGTTATTATTTATTTAATTAAACATTATACTTTCGCAGTAATCGATGTTAGTGAATGAACACTGGCAGGTTACCTCCACAATAATATCGTATCCAAGGGTTTACCCGACTGGTGATCAATGGTGAATAGACTAAATAACCTGTAAATGATGTGTAGTCTAGTGTGTGAAAAGTGATAAAGACTCAAAGGCTTAGAGTCACCAAATAACTACGATATCTTTTATTGACGAAAACACTAATGGTCAGTTGAACAGAATAATGACAAATGTGGCTGATGATTAAATGAATTTGATTAAAATGACAACTTGAGTTGGGAGCCTGAAATTGGCGGTAACTAGAAAAGTGTCATTTTTCTAATTAAATGGTTCAAAACTGCAGAATCTGAAGACTACCATCTGACTCAATACTTAAAGACTAACTCCACACATGAAACTAAAAATAACTGAAAAATAATTTAAATAAAATGAAAATGATCAGGTTAAAGTTATTACTGGATGACAACCCTGCATTTCAATGGAAAGATAGGACAAATAACATAAAAAGATACATGTCCAATGTGTACAAGAAGAGTCTTCTAAAAGCAAAAATATGTCAAAATAGACTTGAATTATTAACATGATGAAATTAAAGTTACAGAAGTAAAAGTTATTAGTGATACTGCTTCCATCAAGGATTATATTTCATATGGTATTTTCAGGTGGAACTGATTTCCTCCAGGAGTAAAAAAAGATAGTTCTGCTATCTAACGGTAGACTCGACTAGGAAATATTGTGAAGTCATTCTGAATTTCCCTGAAACTAACTTTTCTGCGACGAAACAGACTGGACACAAATCTAAACACAGAGTAGAAGTAATCTTTATTCAGTAACACAAGACAACAGTGTGTGTGTATGTTACCACAAATAACAATAGTCTTTACTGGAAAACGTTAGTTTGTGATCATTAAGTCTTTACTAGAAGACAAGGCAAACTGTAACTTCAAAATATTTCATGAACTACCATTGGAGAAAACTACTGTCTACACGTATCTTCCCCAGGGGCATATTAGGTGTTATCTCAGGGGAACAACATAGAACAAGGTAGCTAGAATGAAAGTAAGCTAACGACCTTCTTGATCACGTGTTATGTGAAACTACACATACCTTGAATAAACAACAACAACAAAAAAACTTCTACATTAATAAAGGGGTAGAAAACATGATGTACCACATTCATACAACCGAGAGGTACTATATGGGCTTGCTTTTTATCTGACACATCCATTACCGGATATTTTTTAAATATAGATTGTGCAGGTCATCTGCATAATCAACCATATTTTTCAATGTACCATGATATTGGGTACTGAATTCAGCAGAGTAGGTTACTTTGTTTCCGCTAGGTCAATCAGCACCTCCCAGTCACTTACATACCCTTCACTGGGGTGTTTAATGGCATCACATTCTACCCCAGCAAGAGGTGGCACTGAATGAATCTGACTTGTTATCCAGATGTTCTTGAAAACCACGTAGGCTTTAAGAACATTTCAAGGTACTTTTTGGTGATTTTATAAAAGTCAGCAAAGTGATTAATTTGTCTTGATTTACCTTCTGACATGGTTATTCTGAACTTTCTACAACTGAAGTATCACCATCAATAGCTTTCTGTAGTAATCAGCGCACACAGCTAATGTGATACACATTTGTCATCTGTCTGTGAATGAAGTGTTTGAAGTAAGATTGATGATTGCCATTCCAGCTTATGTAAAGTGGTAATAAACATCACTGATGTAATAATAACAATATGTGGTACTCAGCCTGTGAGGAAATTGAGTGGTCCAGTTAATCATTCTATTCTCTCACTAGCACTAGTTATACTGCCTGTAACTGGACGTAGTCTGGCAATTTATGTTCATCAATATACTTCGTGAATGGTCGAGTTTCTCCATCAGTCCACTTGTCCAAACTATGCTCAACTCAGTGGATTATGTACACTGGGTATAGATACTCTTGGCATCGCAATAAAGCCTTCTGAGCTGAACAAACCGGTACAAGGGTCACCTGCTTGTCTTTGCTAGCCTAGCATTGGTGTTTCAGCGATGGCTACTTCTTTTTGAAACTTTTTCTGTTAATGAATGAATACAGATACGTTACAGTCACAGTAGAAAGATATACAAGGATTTATCTTGCCAGGAAGTAGCTCTTGGTGATGGAAAATGACTCGGGTAAATTGTAAAATGAATGTAGTCTAATACTGGCAAGAGCAACACAGACACAAAAGCTCAGAATCGTGAGAAAACTAGAATATCTTTATCGATAAAATGACTTCAGCAGTTTCACACACTGACGGCACATGCAACTGGTGATTACATAGAACTTGGTTAAGAGATTGACATCTCTGACTCCACAAACTCGAATATCTCTCTGTTGATGAGAATAAAGATATGTAACAATTAACTTTAGACTGAAAATTACCCGTAGACATATTTATTGAAAACTAAGTGCAGAATGTCTAACTGAAAACTAACTGAGAACCAGCAGATTATACTAATAATGAATGCAAAACTCTTTATAGGGTTTACTAATCATCTTATAGTTATTGACAGATGACAATTCTGTATTCCTATGTGAAAGTCAGACCAACAACGTAAAAAGGTGACTTTCAAAATGCTTTGCCGATGTAGTACGCAAATACCATACTCCTCAATTTCCTACAGTGTATATTTTCTACCTTTAAATTTTTCTTAAATTTTGGATTGGAACATACAAAATCCATTGTAGTTCAACCTTTGGTGTTATTTTCTGGAGCAGGAAACAGCCATGGAGGGTATCAGCTGTTTTGGGAGCAGTTGTATTGTGTCTTACTTTACTTTTCTATGTGGTTCTGCTCATTTACTTTCACACGAACTAGAGATATTTTTGAATTCATCTGATTCAATTATCTGACTAGTCAGCTACGGGGAGAAGATGAATTGCAGAAATAGTTTTGGCATTTTTTGCAGAAAGTTGTTTCTGATTGTGAAGTCTCGTCCGTGTTTTTAGCCCCTTTCTTCTCTTAATCACGTATTCATCTTCATTCAAGTGATTCAGTACTAACAGTCATAAGTGTTTGTATAAATACGATTTATACTCATTTCTATATTCATAAATACATTTTTCTCTTCCTTTGTATTCTAAATACAGTTGTATTCAGTTCATTTTAATTCCAAACACAACAATGCAATTGACATGTACATGTATAATCAGCCAATGTTTGTTTTTATCCAGCGTTACACTGTCTTGTCTCTTTCTTGTCACATGCAGTAGATCACTACACCTGTCTTTCTGTATACTAGATCCACGAACCTTCGAGTTATTGGAAAGATAAGGTAACAGTGTGCTAGGTAACTTCTTGAAACAGTAAATACGAAATATTCTTGAATTTTGAACATTATGTAACTGAAATTATATAAAGATAAGTACTGATATTCAATTAAAATCTCAATTTGGATTGTGCTGAGAGAGTTATAAAGTTATGCACTTTTTAGAAAAATTAGTCTGCAAAATTATACAGTACGAACGACATTATGCTTACGATATTCTATAACAATGACAAAAAAGGAAAAAAAAATCACAGAGCTGCTAAAAATACGTATACATGTATACTGCACGGACTATGTCATTCATGTTTAAAGGTAGGCCTACTGAAATAAACTTCCCGGGACTCATTATACCAGTATAACAAACAAATGCTAAAAATGCACCACTAACAGCAAATTAAGGAAGTATGTACATGGGATGCATGTGTATTAGGCTTTAATGTTTAATGAAATCTTTTGAATAATGTAGACTCATTTTAAGTACTGGATTACATTAAACCCCTTACTAGTCAATTATATAACTACAGTTGTATATAACAGGACGAATCTAATTATAGTGCACACGTATGCAACTGAAAAATCATATTATTAGACCGGAAGTGGCATATAAAAATTGACAAATTTTGTTGCATATGTTTCTCTCGGGGTAACTTGAGAACCCCTTCTTCTAAAATGAGGTTTGAGAGAATTAAATTCCATGGGTATACAAAACGTCAAACAGATAACCTGGATTAACCAAGTTATTGTGTTTTTGTTCTTTTAAAGTCACTGGCTCCCTAGCATAAACTAAAAATCAGCTATCTGATGTTACTATGCAAGCAGTCACGTATGTACAGATTGTGCTAAATTGTTCATAGTTTGTCATGATAGAGAATGGCGAGTAAATGAAAGGTTGAAATACGCGTTTTCCGACGGGAATAGTTCTCTTTTATGTATTGTGTGGGCAGAAGTGAAAATCTACACAATAACGAGCCCGGCGTGGCCAGGTGGATAAGGCGCTCGACTCACAATCTGAGGGTCGCGGGTTC
>NW_013667864.1:3409-4851 GCF_000517525.1 Limulus polyphemus | reverse complement strand
GCAGATAGCCCTCGTGTAGCTTTGCGCGAAATTCCAAACAAACAAACAAACACAATAACGAAGTTTTAGAAAACAATTTGTCAGGGGAACAGGTCGAACTTAGTTGACCATTTTTTAAAGTCTATGTATTATTACAGATTCAGCGTAAACCAGACAAGAAGAACCCGATAAAATTAGTAACCTTGGTTTAATTGCTGATGGTGTTTCTTCTGTACGTGGGTTTAGGCATGCAGAGAAATGCAGGCGGTTCCCTTCCGGTAGCATCCCACAGAGTTGTAAACGATATACGTTGCTATGTTCCATACTTAAGTAGGCCACAACTAATAACTAATTAATTTACAAGTAACAGAAGTTGACCTCAGGCAAGCTATTCTCAAAGATACGGCATTATAATACTGAGCAGTATGACCATATGCGGTAATTTTTCAATATTTTTTAGATCTTTCTTAGTTCGCCTTCTTCATTTTACATAAGTAGTAATAAAGTGATTAATTCAAAATAAATTTGTTTTCAAACGACACATTTTATATGATTTAAATAAAATTAATTATTTTGTAAATTTCCATAATGTAACTATTCACGCTTCCAGCGCGCATTGTTATTATTTAACATAAATACGTTAATAGTCTTGCTGTGTGTCATTCAGCATCGAATCCATGATCTGATTCTACATGATTTCTAAAGTCAGACACTGAAAGATTGTGGCAAACTTCTTCTTCAGAAGAAGGTCCAAATGTTACTCCGCAACGATGTAAGCCTAACAAAAACAAACAAACAAACAAACAAAAAACGCTAAAATAAGATGGCCTAACATTAGAAGTACCCGTTATAAGAATGTGCCAGCACATCGTGTGCAACACTATAGGACAGAATGGAAAAAGAACCCAGAGTTCTATAAATGGGTATGCAAATATAATGATCCAAGATTTCCTTTCTGTAAGTTTTGTTCTTCAAAATTAGGGCATCACTGAGACAGCATATGGAGAGTTTAAAGCACTGGTAACAAGCTACGACCATGAATGGCAGTTCAACAATGGGTTATTTGTTTTTTTCCCGAACATTCATTGGCTAGATTTCTTCTTCAAATCTTAAGACTATAATTGTATAGTTGCGTGTCACCATGTAACCCCTATTAATTAAGAATATAATTTTAGTTCTGTATATCTCATATTCGGCGATAATTAGAAAGACTATTCTGTATCCATTTTCTAACAAATCGCCATTTGGTATATTACTATCTTTCATTATGCAAAAATGATTAAGAATTGTAAAACTAATAAGCGAAAAATTTAATTGTGTATTTTATAATGACAAAAATATATCTCTCAAAATTAATTTGTACTTGTTTCATGTTTTGATAGATAAGAATCACTGTTACAGGGCCCGGCATGGCCAGGTGGTTAAGGAGCTCGACTCGCAGTCTGCGGTTCGCGGGTTCGAAT
>NW_013667864.1:0-2981 GCF_000517525.1 Limulus polyphemus | reverse complement strand
TTGTGTTGACTTATGACTTTTTATGTTGTTTTCAGTTTTTACTTTGTGTTGTTTGGGCCCGGCATGGCCAGGTGGTTAGGGCACTCGCCTCGTAATCTGAGGGTCGCGGGTTCGAATCCCCGTCACACCAAACATGCTCGCCCCTTCAGCCGTGGGGGCGTTATAATATGACGATCAATCCCACTATTCGTTGGTAAATGAGTAGCCCAAGAGTTGGCGGTGGGTGGTGATGACTAGCTGCCTTCCCTCTAGTCTTACACTGCTAAATTAGGGACGGCTGGCGCAGATAGCCCTCGTGTAGCTTTGCGCGAAATTCAAAACAAACAAACACTGTTACAGTTAATGTGCGTTTTTCACCTGATAGGTTGTAAAATATTTCTCTTCGAACTCGAAATCCTTTGAAAATAAGTAAAGAAGGCAGAACTAATGGTATATGCATTCATTAATGAACATAACATACTTTTCTCTGTAATGAATATCTTTTAGAGGTGATTTCAAAGTGCTTTCATAAATCATAAATCGCCAGTAAATCTACTCGTGAGAGAACTAAAGCTCCGCTCGTTTGCAGTGTTCTTTCTGATTTTAAGATTGAACTTGGGAAGGTTATTTATTACCTTGACGTACCTCGAAATATGCCAACGTACTCAATAGCTGTTGATGGAAGTGTTGATTGCATTGCTGATAAACACACATATTAGTGGTTATAAATTACTATTGAGAATCTAAGCTACAAGTAACAACTTGACGGCGAAACTGCAGACGTATGGTTTAAAAAGGTGCAGAGTGAGTTTGCTGAACATTATCTGGATATACATGGTTTAGTAGGCTTTGTAGCAAGCACAACTAATGTTTGGCAAAAATTCCAGTCTAGTTAGTTAAATGAAAGAGATGAATCCCAACTGCAAAGCACTGAAACGTGTATGTAATTCATAACATATTGCGCACATTCGCCAAGTTCCAAAAGTTTACCTCCATGAAGGAGGAAAAATAGTGAATTATTTTCACAATAAGTGGCTTTCATTGTTATTGCTGAACTATGACATTAGAAGAATTTCGTTGCTACTAAATCATTACGATATTAGGTGGCTTTCATTATGAAGAATTATGACATCAGATGGCTTTAGTTGTTACTTAATCATTATGACATTAGGTAGCTTTCTTTGCTACAGAAGCCTTATGACATTACATAGCTTTCGTTATTACTGAAGCATTATGACATTAGGTGGCTTTTGTCGCATGCTTTTGTCAAGTTTTAGAGCAGTGGGAAGCTATTAAACTTTATTTTCAATCTGAATATATATATAGTTGATAAGTTGCAGGTTTCTTAATTAATTATCCTTGCTGTCAATAAATTTAGCGATGTATTTCAAAGTAAACATGTTTATATAAATACTGTATACTGTGACTGCATTTCTGTTTACACATTTCTACTCAGTTACTTTTTAAAAACGGATTGTGTTCAAAAGAATGATGCTTAAAAACTGCGATTATCACTTTCCACTAAACCAAATGTAACTTGAAATAAAAGTTACAAAATTGCTTAATGTATGTGTTGCAAAATATGAGAAAAGAAAAAGACATTATTTTCAGATTTCATCTTTTTTTTGTATTGAATCCTGAATTGAGAAGCAGGCTACCCACACAAGATGAACGCATAAATCTTTTACGTTTTCTGTATCCATAAATTGTCCTTCATGGTAGTATTAGCAGCCTAACTTCACATTTAGAAAAAAAACTCCTAATCTTTTAAGACAAGGCCATTTTTTGTATATACACAGTGAGTGCAAGCTATTTGCTTTTTGTGAAAGGTTCTGGTCATGAAAGGGAGATTTTTCATGTTGTTTAATTTCGTGGCCAAATTAGTAACTTAAAAAGTGACAGAGTCCAACTTTCTTATTCAACATTTGGGCTACTGAGCAATGCAGACTGCGGATGAATTATTCAAAGCTAAATCGAAAAAAACAAATTGATATTCCACTGGAAGTGTTGCCTCATTGATATTTGTTAATGGGGCATTGAAGAACGTAGAAAACTGTCACGTTCAAAGCAAGCAGCATAATGCTCTCAAAGCGTTTTAGCAAAGAGATATTTTCCAATGTACAATCAATATAGGTTGATTGAATGTTATATATTGTTAACTAATAAAACTTATTTTCGTTAGTAATGACTGGTGTCTCATTTTTCATGTTTGTATTCATGAACACTGCAACTGTGCACAAGATAATATTCATCCTTTGAAGGACATCGCTAACAGGTAGTGAATGAAGACAAAATATTGTGTTTTATGAAGATTGTTTTAATCCACTAACGTACTTTTATTAGGTCTGACCTGATGAAAATATATAAACTGTTGTGGATCAAATCAAATATCGTCTGGTAATAATTTTAAAAAATAATTTGTTAAATAAGCTGTTCATATATAATTGCATTTTATCACAAGAAGTATTCACAAATTAGAGTATTTTCCACTGTATTTTTGTCTTTCCAGAGATTCATACTATTTTTCTTGTGTTTCTTTTTTTCCTCTAAACACTTTTCAATCAACGGCCATTCCTTCATTTTTTGGCGAATTGACTTGAATCTTCATAGAGTTGTACTTTGATCTAATACCCCAGAAACATTTTTAATTTTTTTTTCGATTTAGGCATTCTTAAGGATTTTATGGGGTCAAACGTCAAACAACCCAAAAATATATATTTTGGGCTCCTGTGTGGTAATATTTACAGTAATCAAGATGAAAATTCGCACAAATATAAACTTTCATGCAGGCCAACACACTGACATATGGAAAAGTTGGATTTGCCCATTTTGAGTCTTTTTAAGGGAGTCAGAGCTCACAAATAAGCATAATTTTATTGTGTTTGGTCAATTACTCGGCCGTATTTTGACCAACTGACATGGGATTTGGTAGAAAGATACTTTTCTATAGGCAACACACATTGATAAACAAAAATGGTGGACTTGCCCATTTTTAGTAATTA
>NW_013667863.1:200227-205036 GCF_000517525.1 Limulus polyphemus | reverse complement strand
CAAATTTCACTATTCCGTCAGACAATGGTAACCTAAGAATGAATGGGTGACGACCAAATTTCACTATTCCGTCAGACAATGGTAACCTAAGAATAAATGGGTGACGACCAAATTTCACTATTTTGTCAGACAATGGTAACCTAAGAATAAACGGGTGACGATCAAATTTCACTATTCCGTCAGACAATGGTAACCTAAGAATGAATGGGTGACGACCAAATTTCACTATTCCGTCAGACAATGGTAACCTAAGAATTGACTATTGGTACTGTTGACTAGTTGTCTTTCCTCTAGTCCATCAGCTCAAAATTATGGACTGGTGCGCTAAAATCACGCAATTATAGCTTTGCTCAGAAATAGTGAGAAAACAACCAAATGAACATTAATTTGCGAACCGATTTGTTAATCTCCATACGTTCGGCACGAATTAGAAATTATTAAATGAACTTGTAAGTTTCTATTTCAAAATGTTAGAATTATTAAATGAAAACGACATTTTTTTCGAACGTTTGGCCAAAATTTATTTATTTCGTACACACGCTTTTCATATTTTCTCCAGAGAATTTTGCACCTTCACACACACGCATACACAGTGTATATTAACCATATTTATATCCTATTGTTATCTTTATAATATCTAATCACTTGTAGGACCTTTTCAACCTTTGACTGGGTCCAAACGGCTGTCTCCTCACATTAGTCCTCCCAGACCTAACTCAGAAACAACCCAATTCATATCTCACTTTCTGTTGTTGTTCTGGCATGGCCAGAGGGTTAGGGCGCTCGACTCGCCGTCACACCAAACATGCTCGCCCTTTCAGCCGTGGGGGCGTTATAAGTGACGGTCAATCCCACTATTCGTAGGTAAAAAAGTAGCCCAAGAGTTGGCGGTGGGTGGTGATGACTAGCTGCCTTCCCCCTAGTCTTACACTGCTAGATAGCCCTCGTGTAGCTTTGCGCGAAATAAAATAAAAAACAATAACAAACAATCCTAAGCTTTATTAATACGAACTTGAAAATAATTTACTGTTTGTTTTCAAATGCAATCAAAATTTAAAATGCAGGGAATGTTTTATGGTAACGCACGGATTCGAACCTGGTTCGCCAGCTCCGACAACTAGAGCTCTACTACAGGGCCAATTCACGCCCCGAACTGACAAAAAAAGAAAGAAAAAAAAAGACAGGTATTATTGCCTTGTTCTGAGGCAATGTTGCATCTTACAACAACTTCGTTATTCAAGTCAACAACTCTTTAAGATTGATGAACCACTTCTTAAGGTCTTAATTGATAATCTGTGAAAGGGGTAAGTATATTAACCTTTAGTAAATTAACCTTTATACTCGTACCTTAAAATGTCACCGAAGGTCACGCAATCTGCAATTCGCGTCTAGTAAAAAAAAAAAAAACTTTGTTTCAGCTCAAAAGTAACTTTCTGTTAGGAGTATCATCCTGGGGGGTTCAAATGGAAAGCTTAATGACGGTTCTGCAGTTTTTCTCTTGCGGAACGCCGTTTCCGCACTTAACCCTAATTTCCAGAAGCTAAGATAAAGGTTTCTAGTGGGCTGCCTACGTTTTAATGGAGCTAGGTGCTTTTCTGAGCGGAAATTGTACGCATTGCTGTCAGTCTTCGTTAGCTTTCTGCGATGATAAATTATGGTTTCTTCTTGGTGTCTGGTTGAGAAAATTGACGTGCAATTTGAAAATTGGTGTTTAAAGTTTTAAGGCTTTTGTTTCGTTGTCGGAGAAAAGCAACAATGTACATCATTTATTTAGGCTTAGCAATACGATTTCTTTTTCCTGGTATATTTATTCTCTCGTTTATATGAAATCAGATTACTCATAAAGCAATAAATACGCTCAAATATATAGCTATCCCCTAAGATCTAAAGTATTTTAGTATTAATTTAAAAATATCGATGTAAAAAAAATACTAAGTTTCATGTTTCATTTTATTTTTATTTTTACTTTTTCAACAAAGCTAACTTTAAGCAAAACAAGTGAAGGTATTATATATATATATATACCATTCTACGTGTAGTGTGCCATTGCAAGAGAAAGAACGTATAGGGTGATTCATTGTTGACTTTTATTGCAAATAAAAGAAGAGCAAACATTGTTGGCATGAAGACAAGTGAACGCCAAACACATTCAGAGATAAATGTCAGGTGTGAAGTGCCCCGCGGTAGAATTTACTGAGTTTCCTTGCGTGGAGCAAAGTTTCTACGTTATTTAGGAAAACAGTGAAGTTAATGAAGATTAATGTATAACTATTCATATGATCAATATCGCTGAAGTTAAGATTTCCAGTGTTTTTCTTAAAAGAAAAAAAAAAAAACATTATTAGAAAAAGTCTGCAGAAGAAGCAAACGCTAAAATCATAAGAGTTTTATTTGTTTGTTTTAAGAGCAAAGCCACATTAGGCTATCTGCTGCGTCCACCGCGGGGGATCGAACCCCGGATTTAAGCGTTGTAAGTCCGTAGACTTATCGCTGTCGTTGTGGAGGACAAGATCATAAGAGAATCGTTGTCATGGTTAGTATTCTACGATTACCTAATTCTACTTAATTTTTTTTATTACTAGATGCTAGTTACTAACTAGTTTATAATTTGTTTATATTTTTTTAGACTATGTTTGGTGGTAGGGCGGAAAGTAGTTCCTAGATCTTCTACTAGCTCGACTGGGGTTTTTCCCCATAAAAGCATGAGTCAGTTAACTTGATGAATGCTTCCAGTTATATAAGACTTAGCGATCATTAAATAACGATTGATCTACAGTCAACACAACCGTAACGTAAGTAATAACATAAGGTTAAAAGTTGTTTGTCAATCAAAATGGTCCGGACGTTGCCTAGTGGTTAGCGTGCTCAGATTTTGATCATGGATTGCGGCTCTTTGCCGCATAATCGATCCGGTCAGACAAGAGTAGCTCAAGTTGGCGCCAGGTACTGTTGACTACCCGCCTGTGCTATAATATAGTTCATCAGTTCAAATTAGGGATGGCTATAGTCCATCAGTTCAAATTAAAGATCGCTCTAGTCCATCAGTTCAAATTAGTGATGGCTATGCGCAGAATAGCTCTTTCTGAAAAAATGTAAAAGTCCAATCAAAGTAATATATTAATGTAAAGGTGCCCATCATTTGATAATGTCGTACGCCAATACAATTTTAAATACCTTACTTTTAAAAGTTTGATTTACGAACTTTTTCACGCACTTACTTCTTACTTTAAGGTTTGTTTTCTAATTAAATGTTTCTGATTACTTTCAAAAACTCGTAAGTAATTAAAGAAAGCTTAAGTCGTAAGTTTCAGGTTTTTGTGTGCGCGTGGAGGCTGTTCGAATTTATAAACAACAATCAAATAATTTCATGTCTCCACTTTCTTCACATCAAAAATCTTGGTAAATTGAAGCTGTAATTTTGATTTTCTTTACGATTGAATGCCCGTTTTCTGTGTGTTTGGTGTATAAATCATGACACAGTTGCTCAAATGTGTGGAAAATAACTTTTAATGTGATGTCCTTACTAGTGCAGGATCTTAATGTGTTATTCTATAATCCAGATATTACATAGCAATGACTATAGGATGTCCTTACTAGTGTAGGATCTTAGTGTGTTATACTATAATCCAGATATTACATACGACA
Organism: Limulus polyphemus; assembly: GCF_000517525.1. Lineage (NCBI taxonomy): Eukaryota > Metazoa > Arthropoda > Merostomata > Xiphosura > Limulidae > Limulus > Limulus polyphemus. The sequence goes on along the minus strand of NW_013667863.1, from coordinate 201,391 downwards.
ATGACTATAGGATGTCCTTACTAGTGTAGGATCTTAGTGTGTTATACTATAATCCATTTATTACATACGACAATGACTGTAGGATGTCCTTACTAGTGTAGGATCTTAGTGTGTTATTCTATAATCCATTTATTACATACGAAAATGACTATATGATGTCCTTACTAGTGTAGGATCTTACTGTGTTATACTATAATCCATTTATTACATAGCAATGACTGTAGGATGTCCTTACTAGTGTAGGATCTTAGTAAGTTATACTATAATCCATTTATTACATAGCAATGACTGTAGGATGTCCTTACTAGTGTAGGATCTTAGTGTGTTATACTATAATCCATTTATTACATACGGCAATGACTATATGATGTCCTTACTAGTGTAGGATCTTACTGTGTTATACTATATTCCATTTATTACATACGGCAATGACTGTAGGCGGCAATGACTGTAGGATGTCCTTACTAGTGTAGGATCTTACTGTGTTATACTATATTCCATTTATTACATACGGCAATGACTGTAGGATGTCCTTACTAGTGTAGGATCTTAGTGTGTTATACTATATTCCATTTATTACATAGCAATGACTGTAGGATGTCCTTACTAGTGTAGGATCTTAGTGTGTTATACTATAATATGTAATAAATGGACGACAATTACTATATGATGTCCTTACTAGTGTAGGATCTTAGTGTGTTATTCTATAATCCATTTATTACATACGACAATGACTATAGGATATCCTTACTAGTGTAGGATCTTACTGTGTTATACTATAATCCATTTATTACATAGCAATGACTATATGATGTCCTTACTAGTGCAGGATCTTACTGTGTTATACTATAATCCAGATATTACATACGGCAATGACTATAGGATGTCCTTACTAGTGTAGGATCTTAGTGTGTTATACTATAATCCAGATATTACATACGACAATTACTATATGATGTCCTTACTAGTGTAGGATCTTAGTGTGTTATTCTATAATCCAGATATTACATACGGCAATGACTATAGGATGTCCTTACTAGTGTAGGATCTTAGTGTGTTATACTATAATCCAGATATTACATAGCAATTACTATATGATGTCCTTACTAGTGTAGGATCTTAGTGTGTTATTCTATAATCCAGATATTACATACGGCAATGACT
>NW_013667863.1:189191-199400 GCF_000517525.1 Limulus polyphemus | reverse complement strand
GATCTTAGTGTGTTATACTATAATCCATATATTACATACGGCAATGACTATAGGATGTCCTTACTAGTGTAGGATCTTAGTGTGTTATACTATAATCCATTTATTACATAGCAATGACTATAGGATGTCCTTACTAGTGTAGGATCTTAGTGTGTTATTCTATAATCCATTTATTACATACAGCAATGACTATAGGATCTCCTTACTAGTGTAGGATCTTACTAAGTTATACTATAATCCATTTATTACATAACAGTGACTATAGGATGTCCTTACTAGTGTAGAATCTTAGGGTGTTATCCAATAATATATATATTACATATGACAGTGACTATAGGATGACTTATTAAAGGGAGGGAACCCCACCTCATACCAACTTGTGCAAATATGCATCACCCCTTGAGATGGGCTTTTTCATGCTTCGGTTGACTGAACACAAACACTCAGCCAAACTGGTACAAGCTTCTATGAGATGGCCAGAAAAGCTGCTGAAATTCTACAGTAAGAATTAATAATAAACAGTCTTAATTACGAGTAACAGGATCACTAAGAAAAGTTTCTATGGCCACTTTGTCATAGGCCATTAGTGGAGTAGTTTATTTGTTAGCGGTGTTTTCGTACCTTAACGCAAGAACACCTGACAAGATAGGGGCTACCTAGAGAAATTACAAAACCCCGTTTGTTTGTTTCTTTGCTGATAAACAGAAAGCTACAGAATGGGCTGTATGTGCTATGCCCACCGTGGGTATCGAAACCGGATTTGTAGCATGATAAGCCCTTACATTTACTGCTGAGCCACTGGGGTGGGGGTGAGGCGTCTAAACAAAGGGATTAATACACGTTTATGACCTTTCGATTTTCGATTTACAACTACGATAAAATTAACTATATGCACAACACCTACATGGAAATTTAGAAAAACTACCGAAACATATCTTACTATAGATACATTCTAAACTAATTATGGAAGGGCGAAATTAACCGTCACGCAATTTCAAAATTGGCTTCGACAAATCAAAGGTTACAGTGAAAGTTTTCAGCATTGTTTTGGTTATTAAATGTAGCATTTTTTAAACAGCTGACATTAACAGTCACTTTAACTGTCACGCAATTTCAAAATTGGCTTCGACAAACCAAAGGTTACAGTGAAAGTTTTCAGCATTGTTTTGGTTATCAAATGTAGCATTTTTTAAACAGCTGACATGTGCATTTGATCTTCTCTCTCAGTTACACTCCAGTGTCTTAGCGGTAAGCCTGAAGGCTTATAACGCTTAAAGCTAGGTTTCGATACCCGTAGTGGGCACAGCACAGATAGCCCATTGTGTTTAAGTACATAACAATAAATGTACAATATTTTGTTGCGACATTTAAACGTTGGTAATTACAATTCTTTTAACACTTCTTTCTTCCTTTCGATACGCTAAGCCTACATTATTTACCATATTAACCGAGGTCCCTAAAAATCGTGGTTTAATACTCGTGTCATGGCCAGTAAAGAAAAGTGATTTATGTTTCTCCCGAGGCTATTTGTTGAAACTTTGTAAACATTCAAATATGTTGGGAGATAATAATTCCTTCTAGAAGTTCATTGTAAAACTCTGCTTACAGCGCAGCCAAAGTTCTGCCTCGTTGTGCACTGTTACACGTACGTGTTCAAAGCACGTGGTATGCGAGCTATGAGGAGGAGGAGGGAAGGCTTCTGCGTGTAAAAATGAGTCATTAAAGTATTTTGGGCTATTGTCTGAGTGTGGAATGGAATTTATACATCTGTGTTTAAAACAGACAGACAGCCGTTAGGTTCCACAAAGAGGGATTTTACAATTTTTTTTAAATAACTTTTTCAAAGAAATTCAGTTAATCAAAAAAAAATTATATTTTTGTACTGATTTATCTCTTGTCGCACTGCTTTTGCGTATTTGAAATATATTCTTAGTTTGCGTCAACAACGTTTTAATCTTTTATAAAACTCGTATCTGGCTGTTCGTTTGTTTGTAATCCTGAAAATCTAAGAGTTAGAGCAAAAGAGAATATGTTCTAATATGTTAACCACACTACATTTGCTTTATCTAGTGTCGACGAGGCTTTTCGCACAATACCAGTGCTCATCAATCCGTCTAGCATCAATTTTCATGAACAAACACATAAGCTCGTGTTTCTCCGTGTGAACAACAAATACTGTTTTGATTGAGGTGTACAGCACGAGACATTGTCACGTGACGCCTTGTTGCTTCCCTGGTAGGCTTTTAGATATGCGAGCGCCTGACGATAGACTTTGGTGATGTTACGCTTCTTTATTAGGTCAGTGTACGTGAAATTAGGGTGTTGACGCTGTACTTTTAAGGAAGTGGCAAAGCAAACATTACAACATATTCCCCAATGGTTGGTGTCAAACAAAGACCTGTTGGTTTGTTTGAAGTCAAGAACAAAGCTACACAATCTGTGCTCTAACCACCACGGGAATCAAAACCCGGTTTCAAGCGTTTTAAGTCCGCAGACATACCGCTGTACCACTGGGGGGTAAACAAGGACCCGTATGATAAATACTTTAATTATATTTTCCACGTTGATATTATTATTTTTTACACACCGGATTTGACCTTTCAGTAAAATCATTATTATTAGTCTAATTTCATTATTTTCACCTGTTTATTATCTGTTTATCACACTTAAGGAAAACTCAGTGATTCTTATTTGCTGGTTGCATGCCAATTTTCCTCTCTCTGAACACATTATCTGCTGTTGTTAACTTAGGGTTTTGTTAGGTGAGTAGCTGAACCTTACCGTTTTAACAATATCCATAACGAATGGGGTCCGGCATGATGTTAACTGCTGTTGTTAACTTAGGGTTTTGTTAGGTGAGTAGCTGAACCTTACCGTTTTAACAGTATCCATAACGAATGGGGTCCGGCATGATGTTAACTGCTATTGTTAACTTAGGGTTTTGTTAGGTGAGTAGCTGAACCTTACCGTTTTAACAGTATCCATAGCGAATGGGATCCGGCATGACCAGGTGGTTAGGACGCTTGACTCGCAATCTGAGGGTCGCGGGTTCGAATCCCCGTCGCGTCAAACATGCTTGCCCTTTCAGCCGTGTTCCCTCTAGTCTTACACTGCTAAATCAGGGACGGCTAGCGCAGATAGCTCTCGTGTAGCTTTACGCCAGATAAAAAATAACCATTACGAATGGTGGTTCTAGTGATATTGTGGTTATATTTTACGTTCTACATGTGAATTGCACGACAAGTTATCCATGTTTTGAGGCTCTAAAAGATCAGTGGAAAAGAACAGTTGAAATGTGATAAGCAGTAAAAGCTCAAGTGAATTGTAATGTGCAGTATAAGCACAAGAAGCAAGTGAATTGTAATGTGTAATGCAAGTGTAAGCGAAATATAATGTGCAGTGTAAGTGAAATATAATGTGCAGAGCGAGTGTAAGTGAAATGTAATGTGCAGTGCGAGTGTAAGTGAAATGTAATGTGCAGTGTAAATGAAATATAATGTGCAATGTAAGTGAAATATAATGTGCAGTGCGAGTGTAAGTGAGATGTAATGTGCAAGTGTAAATGAAATATAATGTGCAAGTGTAAGTGAAATATAATGTGCAGTGTGAGTGAAATATAATGTGCAGTGCGAGTGTAAGTGAGATGTAATGTGCAAGTGTAAGTGAAATATAATGTACAAGTGTAAGTGAAATATAATGTGCAGTGTGAGTGAAATATAATGTGCAGTGCGAGTGTAAGTGAGATGTAATGTGCAGTGTAAATGAAATATAATGTGCAAGTGTAAGTGAAATATAATGTGCAAGTGTAAGTGAAATATAATGTGCAGTGTGAGTGAAATATAATATGCAGTGCGAGTGTAAGTGAGATGTAATGTGCAGTGTAAATGAAATATAATGTGCAGTGCGAGTGAAATATAATGTGCAGTGCGAGTGTAAGTGAAATGTAATGTGCAAGTGTAAGTGAAATATAATGTGCAAGTGAACTATAATGTGCAGTTTAAGCACAAGAAGCAAGTGAACTATAACGAAGATATGAAACAACGAAAACATTTTAATATTATCATCCCTGGAACCATCTTTTTACTTACATAATCGCTGTTGTTTTTTCTGCTATAAAATATTGAGATGAGGTTAAAAATGATTCTGAGGAAGTTTAGAGTGGGTTAATTGAGAAATATTTCTTTGTTCATTTACGAATCAAACGATGAAGACAGCTTATTTATTTCACTGTGAAAATTAAGCACAAAGCTACACAATGGGCTATCTGTGCTCTGCCTACCACGGGTATCGAAACCCGGATTCTAGCGTTGTAAGTCCGCAGACGTACCGCTGTGCCACTGGGGGGGCCAGAGCAAGTGATCAGTACATGAAGTTATAGACTTAGGATGGGATAGACAGAAAACTAAATAACAGAAGAAATGTACTTTTTACTGGCAATTCTGGGTATTTTAAAGAAACTTTATTGGGTGATTGAATGTAATGACACATATTATATAAAAGAAAAAAAAAAAGGATTTCCCCATTTTCTCTACGTTTGCTTACATGACATGTTTCTCTAATTTTACCTTTGACATATTTTTACCAAGTTTCAAACAGGAACTCAATCAGAATTAAAGTACCCAGGTTATATTACTAACTTACAACGCTAAAATTTGGGGTTCCATTCACCGCAATGGCTTTGCGTTAATAAACAATATTTATATATATATATAAGTAAAGATTTTTTCTCGTTACATTCTTTGGTTCAAAAATCGTATTTTACTTTCTTTACCATAAACGTAACCGGTTTCGAAACCTCTTTGTCACTATTCAGTGATGCAAGTCTATGAAACCAAGTATATAAAACAAGTAAAACTTAAAATACTTTAATTGTATCAAACCTCCAATTATATTCAAAATTAAATATAATTACTGTGTAATAAATATAAAATAAAATTAGGGATGATATAGTAAAGAAAACAAATATCGTAAATAGTATTAAAACCATCAAATAGAAACAAGGTCCATTACCTTAATACACGTAGAAAATCATTTATTTTAATTTGTAAGTTGAATTAATTACACGAAAAATTATAATTAAAAAAAGTGATAGTTTATCTTAAAATCTTCTTTTTAAAAGCAATTTTTATCACATACTCGCTCGCAATCTGAGGGCCGCGGGTTCGAATCCCCATTCCACCAAACATACTCACCCTGAGACGGTCAGTCCCACTATTCGTTGGTAAAAGAGTTGGCGGTGTTAACTGCTAAATTACGGACGGCTAGCGCAGATAGCCCTCGAAATTTGCGCGAAATTCAAAACAAACATTTACAATGTGATGTAAACCCAATGTTTAGTAAGAGGTGTGGAATTGAAAAACACTAACTTTGCCTAAATTATACACTAGCCCTCTATTGGATATTATCTATAATTCAATAATGCTAAATATATTTAACATTTTTTTTTTTCTACAATACCAAAAAGGAAGATCGAAAAATTTTTAGCTTTTTGAATTGTTAGAATATTTTAAATGGTAGGAAAATATTATTAAATAATGATTAATTAAAATAATTAAAAATTAAATAAAAATAAATGTATTGACGATGACTAAAAACGTGTTTTATAGGGCAAAGTAATGTAATAAAATATTAATTTTAGTTATTTTGTTCTACCTAAGTTTTGATTTGCATGTTTCACAAGTATTGTGGTGATTGATGTAATTTTGACCTGTTAGAATCTTTTGGGCGGGATCTGCGTTTTGTCTACCATTAATTTTAAACAAGTATCGCGTGACTGTATTGATTGAAACAAAAGGACTGTTTCTGTTTTATTAAATTGTGTTCAATTGGAGGAGCTTTACAATCGATTTACCGCATTTAAAAATCGGAACTGAACAACAGGATGTTTAGCAGCTAGCATGAAGAGAATGTTTAGCAGCTAGCATGAAGAGAATGTTTAGCAGCTAGCATGAAGAGAATGTTTAGCAGCTAGCATGAAAGTAGAAAACAGTAAAGGGAAGAAGAAACTGATTACGCAATAATTCGTCTCTGCCTCGAGCAAACGTGAATAAACTTCGTGACTTTGCGTGTGTCACGAGATACGTTGAACATGGTAAACAAGTAAAAAGAAAAGCGTGTTTCTTTTTCACCTGTTTCTTACTCACATTAATAGCTAAACAAAGGTTTAGCAGTTTGCAAAGTTTAGTTTTATGTTGCGACAGGCGACTTAATGCTGTAAGTGTCATGACTCGATACAGAACATCTAATTGTTATCTTCGCAATTATTAGGAATGACAATTGTGGCGTCATATCCATTAACATCAAAGTCCTTGAGAAGTATATGCTAAGAATAATAATTACTTGGTGGAATAAGGGATCGTCTTCTCATTTCTCTATTCGACGACAATGCTGTTCTTATTAGCAAACACGTACACTAGCTGTCGTAATGATGAAGGATATTGATTCACCATTAAGCATGTGTCACCACCGTGGCCATACTGTTAAGTATGAAATACTCCAATTGAGTTTTATTATTTTAGTAGTTCACTGCACATTTGAGTGTAACTACCACATCAGTTAGTCGTAGCCAATTGTCGGTGTCTACACTACATTAAAGCTCTCGTAAGTAGAAACGTAAGTAGAAAAATGTTGATTTTTAGTTTCACTCTGATCGAAAGTTAATATTAGTTTATTTAAAATGTATCGCTGATTTTTAGTGCAAACGATTCTGTTGTTGTTGTTGTTGTTTTGTCCAAAAAAAAAACAACAACAACATTATACTCAAAACTCCAACACGTTTGTAAACGATTCGTGCACAAGTTTTACAACGTGATTTCTGTAGACTTTGAGGAAAGAACATAATTACCTCCGCCACCGAAAATGGACGGGGGCTATATTTTCACCCTATGTGCGTTTGTTTGCATGTTTGGCAGCAAGATTTCTCGAAAACGGCTAAAAGTTGATATACCTTTGCACTATGACCCAACTTAAAAGTGATTTGTTTTTGGAGGGTCAAAGTCACACCAAGGTCAAGGAAATCCAAAATATCCCTATCTGTTGACATGGGGACCAATTTTTCACACTATTTTTATTCTATAACTCAGTCAAAAATGATCGGATTTTGATGAAATTTGGTGGACATATGTAAAATATTATTACTCATTGTCGTGCCAAAAATGGTCCGTGTCCGTTCGTAACGACGGATATACTGACACATTTTCATATTTTTTTTGAGAGCCGAATGTGATCAATGCTGCGTGGCGGAGGTATACACTCTACTGAGTGTCCCCTCTATTTTATCCTGGTTTGTTCGTGTTAAGCGCAAAGCTACACAATGGGCTATCTGTGCTATGCCCACCTCGGTTATCGAAATCTGTTTTTTAGCGTCGTAAGTTTACACACTTACCATTTAGCCATTGGGGGCATTTATCGTGTATCTTACTGTTTGTCTACACTTGCAAGATATACACTCAGAGGTTAGAAAAGGTCACCATGCGAAATTGCATGCCATTGTGAAGTAAAACAAATAATAAGAGTTTTATACACGAAAGAGCTCCGAGTGATTTGGAGGGGGGGGGGGAGAAATAATTAAAAGCCAAGTAAGAAGGATGTCGACTAGAAACCAAAAGTTGGAGATCAACAAAGCTTTCATTTTGAAATGGTGTTATTAGTGGTAAGACAGTGATTCCCCATCAGTCCCCGCGACGGAATGTGCGCTATGGGTGTACCCACTTATTTAGGAGGGTGAGAAGATATTGGAAACGGTAACCTAAATCAATTAATTCGTATTCACCTCTATTACATTAATTAATAAATTATATGACAATGCATTATTATGAAATATCCATACAAATGAACTTTTCCCGGATTTGTTTAATTATTGTTGTTATTATTATTAAGGCGCTAGAAACCTTCACGTGTGAGCTATTTATTATTATCATGTTTAGCTTTAGATGTATTTCGATTTAGTTTTTGATTTGTATTCTCATCAATTTCGTGTAAAGATTTGGAATCTGCAACTGGGGTAAGGGGGTATAGGGTCTAAACTGGACGGGCAAGGACCCCCCTTGGCGCCGGCCTCGTTTCCTTGTTTTAGTTTCAAATTAGTAGACTCGATCGCAGACTACACTTCTACAAACGAGTTATGAGCACACCTACCGTGGAAACAATGAAATAATTATGTACGTCATACGAAACAAACACTCTAATATCACCTGGTGGACATATGTCGAATGGCACGTTTCCCTTTAAATTAAACAAAAAAAACATACAATCTATTTACAATTAACAGGAATACAAAGTTCAAATACTACACAATAAATAATTATTAAAAAACAGGGACTTGTTTCGATGTCTATGACATCATCTTTACTTGTAAATAGATGTTTTACACATGTGTCGTTGTTAAATTATTTTGAAAAACATACAAATTTTCAGAAGTATTTCATCCCTGGTGGCTGTTGTTTATCTGAGAAAAACTTCACAATACAGTCTCCTAACTGTGTTATTTCATCCTGATTTCATAACATCTACATCATAGAACAATGCAATGCCACGTCTAATAATATTTTACCAGAACAATGCCACATCTGGTGATATTTAACCAGAAAAACACCGTTATATACTGCTTAATAGCTACTAAACCTATTCTAGAGTAATCTTATCTGGATTATTTACAGTGTCATTTCTACGGAGATAAAACTGTAATGTGACGTAGCCTGTATATACGTGTACATTATCTATGTGATATACTTTTTTCCCCGTTCAGATAAGAACAGTGCTCGTACTAGCTAGAAGAACACGTCAAGACATGCTATGCAGGAGTACAATTCCAGCGATTTTCTAAAGTGTTAATTACAAGAAATTTTCAATACGATGAGAGTTAAATTGGATAAATCGGTTACGTCATAATTTACTGCAAATGTCTACTTTTAACCAGGTGGATTATTTTTTAACTATTTCTAACCCGAACTTCCTTAGCACATGGGAAAATTTCTTGCACGGAACATCACTGACTAGAAAACTGTGGTGATTATTCTAGACGTTAAGCCATGCGCTCGTCATGAAACGCGAAAACCCCGTACGGCCAAACAGCAATACAAACGTCTAAAATAAGAACAAAATATACAGCAATGTGCCATGCCGAGCATCCCTACATTATTTAAAATTGGAGATGGTAATTTGTAGGAGTTTATCTTTTTTTAAGTTAAGAAATCATGTTAGGTCCTTTATCTATTTATTTCGTAAACATATATAAAGTCAACAGGAGTTGAATTAGCTTTCAAAAGCAGTTTTTTTTTCAATCATAAACACACATGTTTAATGATTTGCGACTACTGTTTATTTCTTGATAGTTCGTTTATTACTTCATCAAACCTTTTTATAAGTATTAACACTGAGTGTGGAGTTTTAAGCACTGTTATAAAGGTGTCGTGATTAGCACATGAAAAAAAAAACTAAATATTTGTGGATTTGATTATTTTACCGAATCCTGCAATCTTTATGACGTAGTGCTGTATAATATCGCTTTATAAGGATTATTAGCACAACAGCAGAGTTGGTTTGAAAGAGTCATGGAACTAGAGAGAGACAAGTGGGTGTAATGGGGTATTTCCTTTTGGAGTATTAGATAACAGATATTGTTAGAAAAAAAAAAGTAATAATTTCAATCCTTTATGTCGTCATTTCCCATTTGATGGACCACGTGCTTTGGTGTATGTGAAGTGAAATTTACTGTTTGTTTTGTCGTGTTCTGTCGTGGGGATCTACGAGTTGGTTCTATGTGTATGCCTTTCCCTCCCACGTTAGGATTTCTTTGAAAGGTCATAATTTTGGGGTTGTTTTGTTATTAGTATATATTTAGTAATTATAAGAATTTCATACTTTACTTAAAGTATATTTAACACTAAATGGTTTGAAATAATTTAAAGTATTTAATGTGTGAACCTCGAAATGACGAATGAAGTTATATATTTAGCTTTCTAACGGCCTAGTTTTGTGTAACATTTCAGACTTCTTTAAAAAGGACTGCCTTTCAATTTCACATTTATTATAGAGTATGCATTTTCTCTAATAGTTATTATTTCTAAGCTAAGAGTGTATATACACTAATTTAACGGAAATATGGTTATAAAGACAGGGTTATATGAGTGTATATACACTAATTTAACGGAAATATGGTTATAAAGACAGGGTTATATGAGTGTATATACACTAATTTAACGGAAATAT
>NW_013667863.1:186439-188325 GCF_000517525.1 Limulus polyphemus | reverse complement strand
TGTATATATACACTAATTTAACGGCAAGGGTTGTATTTTGTTCTAGGTTTCCATGAGATAATAATTGTCAATTCAGTTTCTGTCTAACTGTGTTTGATGAAATCGTGATTTTGTCAAGTATCGATCTAATCGCTTGAAAGTGTATTTATCAATATATAATATATCTGACTTTGTTTCATTTTCTAACAGTATAGTATTAATATTACTTCATGGTTTCTGTTTCTTTTAGATCTTCCAGAAGGTATGGATACGAATATCACTTTGTGGCAGTTTTTGCTCGAGTTGTTGCTAAGCGACCAGTATAGCCACATTATAACATGGACGAACAAAGAAGGAGAGTTCAAACTGGTGAATTCAGAAGAGGTGGCTCGTATGTGGGGGCTGCGGAAGAACAAATTGAATATGAATTACGACAAGCTTAGCCGTGCCCTAAGATACTATTATGATAAAAATATCATCAAAAAGGTATTAGGCCAAAAGTTTGTTTATCGTTTTGTATCGTTCCCTGACGTCGTGAAAACCGAAAACAAGATTCCTTTCCGTATAAAAATGGAGAACATCAGAAAATCAGGCGGGGCTGTTTTCCCAAAGCCCCCGTCCATTACATCAGTGTCGTATACGATAGCCTCTTCTGAAAGTAAAATGTATCCTTCTCACCAACATATCGTCCCGTTAGACCTGCGGGAAGATAGTGAAAATAAAAACACTGATACAGAAACAGAGTTCAAAGCTTCACCTCTTCTTCAAGTGCACAGTGTTACACCCGTGGTTCGAATATCGCCAGTCGTGAACACGACAACGTCAAGGGAAGTTGGGGTTAAGAGGTCGAACGAGGAGGAGGAGTGTTTGCAAATTGAACAAAATCGAAATGACTCTGCAGAGGGCAGAATTTCTTTTAATCCACAAACTAAAAGAATGAAAGTAGAACCAAGATCAAACTCCACGACGACTTCTGTATCCCAGCCAGTTACTGGTGATTCACTTACACCTTCTTTTGTAGTGGTTTCATCAACTTCTAAACCAAAACCAAAACCACCACCCATATTATCTGTCCCATGTAACTCGTCAAATTGCACAAAGTTGTCCGAGAATGGATTTGGATCTCTCCAGACTCCTGTAGTTACATTCAGCAGTCCATATTTGCCACAAAGTAAGAATGCGCTGATACCTTTACCAATTTGGAGTCCTTTAAGTCCTATCGGCCTCGCAAGTCCCCGTTACTCTTCTCGAACAACAACCCACTTTCAGTTCCCTCCTAATGCCACTGCTTTGAGACTTGGGTCTTATTCACCTCTGACCCAGTATTTCTCAAATCCATTTTCTCCTTTTGATGAAAATACGGTGTTAAAAATCACACCGATATCTGTTGAACAGTGACCCACAGAGAAATGGATGATTTTATAGTCCGTCTCCAAGTCTTCCTCACTTCTCGACTTTGCTTCAGCGTAAGTCCATTCATATTTCTAGTTTATACCTGTGTTTGTACACGAGGCGTACAGCTCCAGAATCAAAGAAAAAATTGAAGCATCGACAAGTGTAATCAATGAAAGGTACTGAACAAGTTGGTAACTTTTTGTACCTTGTTTTTACCCTGATGTTTCTGGGAAATATCGTGTTTAGTAAATTACGATTTCTTTTCATACGACTGTGTACTTTATCGCCAAACACTGTATCGAAGAAAATGTGTGCTGGTACACAATGTGCCTGTGCTAGGCAGACACGGTAATGTGTTAATAAATAAATTCACGTATAGTATATAACTACAACATTTTAAAGCGAGGCAGACACGATAATGTGTTAATAAATAAATTCACGTATAGTATATAACTACAACATTTTAAAGCGAGGCAGACACGATAATGTGTTAATAAATAAATTCACGTATA
>NW_013667863.1:179893-185578 GCF_000517525.1 Limulus polyphemus | reverse complement strand
ATAACCCGAGCGCTTTCGAAAGGGTCCCCGCTGGGACAGCGGTGAGTCTGCGGATTTACAATGCTAAAATTAGGGGCTCGATTCCCCTCGGTGGACACAGCAGATAGCGCTCTGTTTATAGGGTTTTTATTCATTCTTGTTATATATTTTTAGTGTCAGTTTTGATCGTATTCTCTTTCGAGCTACACGTTAAACGGTTATTTTGTGACTGTTATTGTATAAATATTGAAGGTTTCGTAACAGATGGCGCTGAAGAACCTACGAAATTTGGTTGACACAAGGTAATCAATCTTTAAAGAATATTTCGATACTCGTCGTGGCCACAGCACAGATAGGCCATTGTGTAACTTTGTGCTTAACAATAAACAAGTAAAAATATTATAATATATAGCAGCGTAACCTTTAATTTTGTAGTGGTTTTGACTAAAAGATTTCTCTCGTGTTAGATTATCATGCTTGAAATATTGCAGGTAATAAAAACGACAAAATCCTGTCCTAAGAGGATTGCTTGTTGATCGACATATCAACGCATACTAGTCTAACTGACAGGTTGATTGTGTTTCTTCTGTCATTGTACCATGGACCAATTCTGATTATGGTTAAGACTTACTTTTTACACGTGTGTACACACGTGTGAAATAACCGTCAACTGACGGGGAATGTTTAAACATTAAAACAATGTAAGTTTAACAGCAATCTTATATTTCAAAATAATAACTTGAACACAAACTTTATCTCAAAATCTTAAAATTATAACAAAGCTTCTTCATAAAAAAAAAAAAAAACAACTTGCAGTTTTCTTTCCACCTACCAACAAATAAATATTTTGAGGTGACCCAACCCTTGAAACATCTGACTGACCGTGAGAAAAGCATGGTTGTTTGAGAAAAAGTCCAGCAACTTTCATACTTTGACCTTGAATCCATTTAGAATATTCAACATTGTCTGGAGCGTCAACCTGCCAAGATTGTTTGAGATTGACTCAATAGTCCGAGAGTAATTAACCAACAGGCTTTCCAAAATAGAATTAGGGTTAAGCTCAATTTTGACCCCTTTGGGACATTCCTTTTAGTTCATAGTGTTTGCATATAAATTTTGGTTGAGATTGGCCCAATAGGCTCGGAGGAGTTAGGGTACAAACAAACATACATTTCGTTTTTATATATATATACATATAACTAGTGTTTTCTTATATATATATATATATATACATTGTTGTCTTTGTTTCCTGTGTATGATATTTCATATTGTTATAATAAAGCAATAATATTAGCCTCGGACGTCTTGTTTTGTACTGTATAAAAATATTTCAAGTTTGGTTGCTTGGTTACTGAATTTTATATATTTTCATATTTACTCATGTTTTTTCCTCAATTCTGTAATTATGTAACTTTTTAAATTTGAATATCCTTAGTTCAACTAACCGAAATAACCAAAAAAAAATGGTCAGTTATTTTACCAACGAAGTCACGAAACATTTACATATTTTTTTTTTTTATTCCATTGAATAATTATATGTATTACCTCTTATCGATACCATAATGATTTCCACCCTAAACCATGTATTTGTAAAGACGTTTGTTTAATTTATAAGTCATCTTGTAAATTTATATTTCAAAGAAAGTGTGTTAACTCTTTCAATGCAATGGGTACACATTTGTGCACTTAAGGGCACTGTTATGTAAGTTTGGTATTTTTTTTTTACCACCATGAAGAAAGGCTATTTTTCCTTCACACTTTCCAAAATTTACCAGTTTCAAATTTCAGGTAGTTAAAATTAATAATTCTGCGTATCGGTATCTCCTGATTTTGTAAAATAAACACTTGGATTTCATGTAAATCACTCAGTTTATTTGTGTTCAAGAAAAAGGTTCATAATGCATTGAACATTCCACCTCCCTCCCCCCCGATACTTTTGTATACGCCTTTGGGCACTGCTGTTACTTAGAGCGATATCGCCTTTCGTAATATCGTATAATCTAATGTGTACGTGTGGCTCATGATATGCGCAATCTGTGTGCTGTTAAGAAATACTGGAGTAAAATATCAATATGAAACCCACACGAAATTGTGTATAGACAAGCCAAACGTACCGGGTTTGATTACAGAACCATGTACGTGAAACGAAGAATGTGGTTGTGACATGTTTAATTTTCTGTGGTTGAAACGCCTTTAGTTCGTATACATTACGTTTTGTTTAGTTTTCTTCTAAGTATCTTAAGGATCGCGACATGAGGAGAACAAGATCTGGATTATCATTCTGACCTTGGGTGACCTCCAGCAATATCGGAACAAATCCAATAATATCGCATGTGACCTATGAAAGCAAATCTTGTTATAAGCTCTGAAGATTGAATGTTCGCTAAAACAAAAACAAAAACCTGGAATCATTAAAAGTCAAGATATACAGAAATAAACAGGCAACAAATAGCTGGCTGAGTTTTAAATTTCAGAAAAATCGGGGCAAATGCCTCGTGAAGGCCCTGGTGGTTCGTGGGCGAAGTATAAACTAGCTTACCATATAGTTTGACAAACTACCACGTCTGGGTGTAGCCTAATGGTTAGCGTGCTGTGACTACGAATCCGAAGGTTCAATGTTCGCGGTCCGTTGCCATAAAACGTGCAATAAAAGTAACAGTCAAAATCATAAGTTGAAGGTGGGTTATTGTTAACTAGCTGCCTTCCCTCTTGTTTATTAGACACAAATCAGGGGTGACTATGCGCAGCTAGCCTTTTTTTGTGTAAAACTGCCTGAAAATCCTGAAAAAAGTAAACAAACAAACGAAATCCTAACTTTGGTAGTTGCTAGATACGTATTTGTTGTGTCTTCTCCAGCACTTCAAGGACTAGATACGTAGCTCTTGTGTCCTCCCCAGCACTTCAAGAACTAGATTCGTAGCTCTTGTGTCCTCCCCAGCACTTCAAAACTAGATACGTATCTGTTGTGTCCTCCACAGCACTTCAAAACTAGATAGGTATCTGTTGTGTCCTCCACAACACTTCAAAACTAGATTCGTAGCTCTTGTGTCCTCCACAACACTTCAAAACTAGATACGTATTTATTGTGTCCTCCCCAGCCCTTCAAAACTAGATACGTATTTGTTGTGTCCTCCACAACACTTCAAAACTAGATACGTATTTATTGTGTCCTCCCCAACACTGCAAAACTAGATACATATTTGTTGTGTCCTCCACAACAATTCAAAACTAGATACGTATTTATTGTGTCCTCCCCAACACTTCAAAACTAGATACGTATTTGTTGTGTCCTCCACAACACTTCAAAACTATTCGTATCTCTTGTGTCCTCCCCAGCACTTCAAGAACTAGATTCGTAGCTCTTGTGTCCTCCCAACACTTCAAAACTAGATACGTATTTGATATGTCTTCCCCAGCGCATCGGAACTAGAACGTATTTTATATGTCTTCCCCAGCGCTTGAGAACTATATGTTTTTGTATACAAAACATGAAGAAGGCTCACGAAAGGACTGATATAAAAAACAATACTGTTAACAATTAAGTCAGTGTTCACTAGATTAAAGATACACATTGTAATTTTTAAACCGATTAGATCATAATACTCCGTTAATCTTTTGGTGTTAATTGTGTCTGTTTGTTAATATCATGCCCTATGAACTTAAAAACTACTGGTCAGTTTTTGGCAATGGATACGTTTTAACCTTGTATGGCCAAGCGCCATATTACTACAACTCTGTTCTTTAAACCAGTCTTGAGCCGGAAGTATAGCCTCGTGGTTAGCATGCTGAGCTGAAAATCGAAAGGTCCAAGATTCGAGCCGCGATACTGCTGAATACGCTCTGCATTTTCAGCTGAGAGTGCGTTATAAGAACAACAGTAAACCCCGTCATTTGGTTCGAAGAGTGGTGGCGGGTGCTACTGACTCTGTCTTCCCTTTGATCAGTAGTTCAAAATATGGAACGGCTAAATCTGAACCTTAGAGCTTTTCTAGTCCAGTCGTTTAGCCCATGTGTCCCATAAAGTACAGTGCAGATTGACAAAAAAGTCCAGTTGCAATTAATGATGATATATATTAGGTAATAATATTGAATATTGATAAATTAACACACACACGTGGAAAAAAAAAGAGTAGGTGGAAAAAAGAATATTTCCTTATATTGCCAAGCAAATAGATCCTGATTATACGATAATATAATATTTACGATATATGTAAATATATATATATGCACAAATATACACACTATTTCAAAACTTAGTTTATATTACAAGCAAGATATACTTTTATGTTACTGGTGTCATAACGTGATGATGTCATTAATATTTCAAGCTACTAAACGAAGCCAACATATGGAACCCAGCTATCAAGGAAGTGTTAAGCCTTAAAATATGAACAGTTTATAGTATAGTTTTCTTTTTAAGTTTCGTAGAAAATCTGATTAGCGAAAGCTTACCATTAAAGAAATAGTAAACATATGTATTTATCTGTTGTTGTTGTTGTTTTTTTTATCAACTTTAATCGACGTAAAGGTCTTCGTCTTATCCTGAACTTCAGTTAGAAAGACTATAAATTTCAGGAGCGTCTGGTAATGTTCAGGAGCCTCACATATGTGTGGTAATCCATGAAATGTTTGATTTCATCTTTTTTGTTGTTGTTGTTGTTACACTGTATAAACTTCTTAGAAAAATAAATCACCAACCAGGAAAACATCTTACATTTGTTTATTACCAAGTGAGAAACCTGATAGTCCTGATAGAAACCTGATAGACCGAGTACTTTCGGAAAGCAGGCATTCCTTCTTCAGGGGGTGATTTGGGGATCGATTCCAAATTTGCCCCTGAAGAAGGAAGGGGTTTATCGGTGATTTACCTAAGTTTGATCTTATGTTATTTCTAAGTGTCATCAATTTGTTTATTGACATTTCCAATTAGTACTGAAGAAATGGTGCAAATTGTTTTATAATTAAACAAAGAAAATTCAAGAATATATTAATAATTTCATAAAACCAAATGCCTGTATTGACTGGAAGAATACAACATGTGAAAATAGTAAATATTTATCTGAATAAAGCACTTGGCAGAATTTTGATTTCCACTTTTCATGTTAAAGATTTTCAGTACTGGTTTAATCGTTATCAGTCTTGAGTTTTGATATTATTTTTCAACAAGTACTTCGCTTATTTTCTCCTAATCTTCTGACAAGCTGTTGGTAATTTGAATTTGGACACTTGAATTTACAAATGTTGACTAGAGGGGAGGAAACTTGTCAGAAGCGCTCGCCGCCTTTGTTATTTTTAACCCAATAAAGTGAGACTGGCTATCACTCTTTTGACGAGACCATATCTGAAAATGTGGCTCGTGTTCAGTGACAGCTCGCGGGCTCGAGCCATGAACCTTCAGTATATTTATTTATATCTTCTATTATTTGTGGTGTATTTTGTATTATTATATACTATTCAATTTTAATATGATATGTTTGCTTTAAAGAAAAGGCATTTCATAAGGTACACTATATGTACTTCCACAGGATCCCCGAAAGTGTTATGTTTCAAGAGTAAATAAAACCAAAAATATGAGTAACAAATATTTTTATTTCTTGCTTTTGAAGTTCATATGTTGTAGCGTACAGAATGCATAATTCTTCTTGTGATTCATTGGATGCGCACGTTTTACTGACATCACGACAGTACAAATTGCAACATTTAGCG
>NW_013667863.1:169232-179158 GCF_000517525.1 Limulus polyphemus | reverse complement strand
AATGACGAAAAATTAGGTGTCTATTTACTTGTGACCACTCAGTGTACAATACACATTCTTTTGAAACACTATGGAGACGATTTTGGGTACATGAATTTCTTTAAATATGTTAAATATTTTAAATCTATAGTAAGTAATATTCAGTTTAACTGTTATCATTACTCCCCTCTGGCTCATCGGTAAGTCGGAGAGCTTATAACGCTACAAATTGGGCTTCGATAACCGTGATAGGTGGAGTACAGGTTGCCCATTGTGTAGCTTTTTGTCTGACAACAAACAAATAAACAAATTATTGTTAGCCGTTAAAAACAAGCTATATATTCAAGATATCTGAGAAATAATTATCAAATTAAACGAAAAAGGAAGGACAAAGAGGATAGCACGTAAAGGAAGTTGAAAATCGCAATCAAAAGAACTGTAGAAGTCAAGAGTAACAGATAGCAAACAGTGAGGACGGAGGAAGTAACAGATAGCAAACAGTAAGGACGGAGGAAGTAACAGATAGCGAACAGTGAGGACGGAGAAAGTAACAGATAGCAAACAGTGAGGACGGAGGAAGTAACAGATAGCGAACAGTGAGGACGGAGAAAGTAACAGATAGCAAACAGTGAGGACGGAGGAATTAACAGATAGCAAACAGCGAGGACGGAGGAAGTAACAGATAGCAAACAGTGAGGACGGAGAAAGTAACAGATAGCAAACAGTAAGGACGGAGGAAGTAACAGATAGCGAACAGTGAGGACGGAGAAAGTAACAGATAGCAAACAGTGAGGACGGAGGAAGTAACAGATAGCAAACAGTAAGGACGGGGGAATTAACAGATAGCAAACAGCGAGGACGGAGGAAGTAACAGATAGCAAACAGTGAGGACGGAGAAAGTAACAGATAGCAAACAGTAAGGATGGAGGAATGATAAACACGATTTATAGAAACAAATAACAACAATGAAAATAGATACTAAAATAACAATGAAAATGGAACAGGAAGGGCAGTGACAAACAAAGACAGGAAGAAGAATGACAAATGGAAGAGTAGGGATGGCTGAAGGAAAAACAAGGGAAGGGGGAAAAGGTCATACAAAGGGAAACGAAGTAAAAATAATGAAAATAGAAACGGATAAGGAATAGGGAAAAGGGTGAAAAACAAGAAAAGTACAAATAAAGTTTGTATGTTGAATTCCGCGTAAAGCTACTCGAAGGATACTTGCGATAGCCGTCCCAAATTTAGAAGCGATAGATTAAATGGAAGGCAACTAGTCAACATCATCCACCGCCAACTCTTGAGCAACGCTGATGGAATAGTGGAATTGAACGCCCCCAAGGCTGAAAGGCTGAGAACGATCGGTGATAGAATTCGAAAGCACGACCCATAGGTTACGAGTCGAGCGGCAGAAAAAAAAGGAAATTAAAAGAAGAAAAGCAATAAAAGGGAAAACAAAGGAAGCAAGAAAGTGATAAAAACATGAATAAGAAGAGACTAAAGTACATTTATAAAGAAAATAAAAACATAGAAACATTTTGATATTCATAATTTACAAGTAAGAAGAAATACACTAAAGGAATATCTCAGACAGATTAATTAATAATGTCATTAATTAAATAAGTATTATCTGTAACACAGCCGAAACTTACACGTTTTTAATGTAGTGATCTAGAATTAGAATGTTATATCAAATACGCTAAATTTCGGGGTTCCATACCCGCGGTGGTCACAGCGCAGTTAGCCCTTTGCGCTCGGAAACAACTATGTCATTACCTGCTATGATGGTGGCGTCCTCTAGTAACAGTTTCTTCAAGTTGGATATTGTTAACATGCATGAATCTCACTGGGGTTCGTCATTACATTTCTAATCTTAACTTCACGATATTTGTACTAATTGTTTGTCTGTTTGAAGTTAAGCACGAAGCTACACAATGGTCTATCTGTGCTCTGTCCACCACGGGTATCGAAACCCTGATTCTAATTGGTGCTGATTGTGGACTGCATCTTTAATTTTCCAAGTTCATATTAGAGCGTTATAACTTTGAAACACAAGTGCTCCTTAATTCACGGATCTTTTCGCTTCTACACGATGTGAACAGATTTGTTTTAGAAAATAGCATTCTTGTAATCTTTTCTTAAGACTGTAAACACCAGGTCTAATAATAAAGATGAAGACGGTTGACAAAACACAAAACATGTTACTTAAAAGGTTCGAAAATTTCGGAATATATTTATTCCATTTTGAGCGAAATTTGAAAATAGTGTTACAAAGATATTTATTAACTAATGCTATAGTATCATTAATCATTAGTTTGCTTAGATACCGAGCAAAGTGGTAAACGGGAGGGAAAAAAACTAACAACAACAACAACAGATTATAGAATAAACTCCGAAGTGTGTAAATATAGAATAATTTTAGACCTAAAAAGGTTTGTAAGTCGTTAAGTAGGGAGGTCTTTAGCTATAAGTAAACTTTCGTTAATGTAGAGTTCGTGGTCTGAAGATCCTGTTGTAATGAAAGAGTAATCTTTATCTGTGACCTGTGGTTTCAACATGTGAACGTATTCCAACCGTGGTAAGCGAGATGTATTGTCCTGTAACAATACGAACAAAAATATTAGTGATTAAAGCCGTCCAGTTGTTATATACAATAGTAAGCAACAGGAACGAGAAGGATCTCCATTTGGAAGAGCGATAAAAGTCACGTATATACAGGTTGTTTTCAAGACATATTCGTTAAATTTTCGCATACCTCAAGCAGCTGGAAAATACGACTTATGTTCCTGTTATTCCATACGAAGGCATACCGCTCAAGTCAATGATCACAGTACCTATGAATTTTTGTGTAATCGTACTGTTGAAACGGAAGCTGGGAAACTGTCAACTTCGGTCACAAGATGGATTATAGAGAGTGTATAATGGTGTTGTTTGATATGACAACCATACGACGGAGCCTTTTGCAACGAAAACAACGCTTCAGGGCTGTCTTCAAGAAGCAGAGACATCAGTTAAGACTGTTAGAGCATGGCTGGACGTAGCGACGACTGCAATCGGATTTAAAACAATGATATCTAGCCATAATGCATCTCCGAAAAGCCAAAAAAAAAAAAAAAGTTTTGACGATAAAGTAACAAAAGTAGCAAGAATTGTTTATTTTGGGCATTTTGTTTGTGGTTTTCTTAAGTAAAACATTGGAAATGCCCGTTACATTTGGAACTTTATTTGTGTAATTCACCAGTATAAAGAATTCTATAGAAATTTAAGGAACCAATTAACAAACAGGAAAATTCTTCGGAACTTAATTTTGGTTACTAACAGCTTAACTTTCATGTAAAGACGTCATCAATTAGCAATGGTATGTCTGCATTAGCTTTTATAAAGAACTAGCAGCGTTACCCGGCGTTGCTCGGGTTTTCGAAAAAAACACACACAAAAAAAACGTACTCTATCTGTTTCCTCGTTTCATATTTCGATAGGAAAAAAATATATTTTGTGAATTTATAAAACAAAAAAATCAAACTGAGGTTTGATTTTTGAAGATAAACTACGAACCTGTTTTAAATCAAGGCTTCCTTATGAACCTTCACTGGCAAGGATAAAAGGCCCTTAAGGAGAATATTTATATTACGGAGGCAGCATTAGAGTTCCACTAAATAATGAAACATTTGTCTTCCGGTGAGACAGCGGACTTACAACGCTAAAATCCGGCGTTCGAGCACACTATGTTGAAGCAAGGGACAGATTTATATTATTTCTAATGTTGCCTATATCAATAAGAAATACTTTAGGCACGTGGATTCGTCTAGAATAATCTACGGGAATGAAATAGATAACAAAGTAGATATCTAATTAACAACCATGAAGATTTAACTCAGTTGTTCTGCCGTGTACTGTTCCTCCTTCTTGAGATAACTGTTTCATTTGAGTAGTATTCCGTTTATAATACGTATATCAGTTTAAAAAATGTATATTAAAAACATAATCCATATCAGTTCTTGAATTACAGATGTAGATACTATTGCCATCTAGTGAAGTAAATACGAAATTATGTAAACACTATTTACTAATAAAAGTTCCCAACAATTTTTACTTCCTTATTGAGAAAAGAATTTTAATTTAATATTGTGATATTTATAGTAACATATAAATAATCAATTAAAGAGCACTACAGTGAACCATTTATAACTAGTTGCACTTCCTAAAGTCCAACAAAATATGCTAGTGCCATCTAGTGAGACAAATAAGAAATTACAATTCACTGAAACTTTTTTTTTTTAAAGTAAATCAAACTGAAATATAACCCCTATTCATGTTCCACTGTGAATCTTATATTTGGGTGTTCACTACAAGTGTGTCATCATCTTACCTCCTATGAGAAAAATGGTTTAGAATTAAAAGAGACTTTTTCATAATAACTATTAAACAGTTTGTTTGAAATTAAGTACAAATCTACACAGTGGGCTATCTGTACTCTGGCTACCACGGGTATCGAAATCCGGTTTCTAGCGTTGTAAGACCGCAGACATACCACTGTGCCACTGAGGGGGGCTATCAAACAGATTTTGATCTTTTACTGAGCCCCATCATGACTATAGCCATTAAGCCTAAAATGCGATTCTTTTAAAAATGGCGCCACAAAAAACATGCTTAGGCTTAGATAAGCCATTTACCCTGCGACGCCCGAAGATAAGAAAACTAAGTCATCAAACAAATCAAATGTTGCTTGCAATAGAAAAAGAAAATGGTGTAGAAATGTTTTACGTCGAAACGAGATTATAAACATTTTAACGAAATTAAAAATTTTCCAAGGATTTAAGAAACTTGAAATTTTCTTTAAAGGGGAATTAATAACTTGAATATTCTTGAAGATATTGTACGAAACATTACAAACTATGATTATAAAAGTCAATATTTGGTAGTTTTGTGTTTTCAATGTAACACGGTTGATTAATTTTAGACCAACCATACACTATTCCAGAGCTAATGCCATCTGGTGTAATATCTTTGTCAATATTTTTTAATATTATTTTGATTTTTGGAACTATACGAACGGGATCAGTGGAATTAAAAAAAAATCCTGCAAAAGTTGGATCTTTGCTTATCTGCTTAACTGTTCATATATATTCAAAATGGGCTGGGCGTGGCCATTAGTTAGCGTGCCCAAACTTTGAATCAGATGGTCTAACGTTCGAGTCCCGTTGAAGCAAAATCGCTCACTGCAACTTGGGGACGTGGGTGCGATAGAAGAGTGATGGTTAGTTCCAAATTAGAATAGCCCAAGAGTTGTTGTTTGTCGTGGTGGGTGGTGGGGGGTATGACTAGCTGTCTTGCTTCACTTTCGTCATTTCAAAATTAGGGACAACAGCGCTGTTAACTACTGTGTAGCTTTTGCGCGAATATCCGAAACAGTCTTAGCGTTAGTGAGGAATCGACTTCAGTTTTCACTAAAACCACATTGAACGTATCTTAAGTAAAAAATACCGTTAATTTGGGTAAGTTAGTTAGTAAAACTTCATCACATTAGCAAGTGATCAGTACATGAAGTTACGTACTTAGGATGGGATAGACAGAAAACTACATAACAGAAGAAATGTACTTTTTACTGGCAATTCTGGGTATTTTTAAGAAACTTTATTGGGTGATTGAATGTAATGACACATATTATCTAAGAAAAAAAAAAGATTTCCCCATTTTCTCTACGTTTGCTTACATGACTTGTTTCTCCAATTTCTCCGCAAACATACCGCTGTGCTAATGGGGGGCGCGAGCAGACTTACCGCTAGGCAGTATGTTCAGTTTATTTTCGTTATTTAAGTACAAACATTAGAATTGACCTATTATCTGTAAAGAACATATTATGTGGGTATCGAAACCCGGATTCTAGTGCTGTGCCACTGGAGGGCCAGTGGTGGGCAGAGCACAGATAGTCCATTGTGTAGCTTTGTGCCTAACTTCAAAAAACAACAACAAGTCTGCTCGCTTACGACTCTAAACATAGGGTTTCGATGATAACTATGTATCTTTGCGCTTAACAACAACCAGACCAAACTTAATGCTTTTGGTGGCATCATTTACCATCAAAGGGCGCTTGGTTTAGGTCTGAAAACTGCAAACGCAGAAAGATATTATGTTACTGTGAAGATATATAGAGTACCAAACTAAAAACATTTGTATATTTTTAACATCAGCATTTCGTGATGCTGTAATCAGCACTTTTGGCCAGTAACAACTTGAAAACAGTTCAATTGGCCATATCCAAAAATAAAAGTGGCGTAAAAGATAGGCTAATATCATTTCCATCACGAATGTTTACTCAAAAATGATGGGGATCGTAAAAGAAATTTGTTGCTGAATCGCTATCGCACATTGAAATTTGGGTTTCATAAAAAACTATTGCGACATCGCCGATTTTTATCGCAAGATGATCTTCTTATTGGTTTCCTTATCGTTGGTTTGATACATTTTGACTATTCTATAATTCGATAAATGTAAGGCGAAGTCCAGACCACTTAAGGAAAGTACATTATTTTCCCCACCTGAAAGTTTTATAACTTGTTCGGTTTCACGAACTAACGATAATCAAGCGATAGGCCCAGCTCACAACTGAAATTAAAGTCACTTACTTGTTCAAATTCCGATCATATCTAAGGCAAAAAACTCCAAAATGTGAAGCACTGAACTGACTTACTAACTAACCGAATTTTATATTATTACAGGTGGTTAGGCAGCTCGATTCGCAATCTGAGGATCGCGGGTTCGAATCCCCGTCCTACCAAACATGCTCGCCCTTTTAGCCGTGGGGCGTTATATTGTGACGGCCAATCCCACTATTCGTTGGTAAAAGAGTAGCCCAAGAGTTGGCGGATGGTAGTGATACCTAGCTGCCTTCACTTTAGTCTTTCGCTGCTTAAGTAGATAGCCCTCGTGTAGCTTTGCACGAAATTCAAACAAACAAACGAACAAAGTTTCTAGAAAAATCACGTCAAATGTAACCACTCAAGAAATTTCTAGAGGTCGCACATCATCATGCCAAAACTCCCTCTAACAAACAATACCTAACGTGTGAAGTAAAATTTTATAAACATAGCCTACAACCATCATTTTATTTTCATTTTGTCCCATTGTAATAACAAAAAAATCGCACTATTTTACCACTGCAATTATTGAAACGTCTCAGATTTATCAAAACAGATAATAATTAATAATACCAATAACATATTTTATTTAACAAACTGCTTTCTTAGGTGAACTCCCCCAGTGGTTCAGCGGTAAATCTGCAGACTTACAACGCTAGAATCCGGGTTTCAATACCCGTGGTGGGCACAGCACAGCTAGCCCATCGTGTATGTTTGCGCTTAACTACAATCAAATAAAACTTGGGAGGATAATTAAAAGACGCGTTTACTTACTGGACAGTTAAGCCAAAGGTAACAGGAAGAACTCTGATATCTACTTTTCTTTTTCTTTGGCTCAGGACATTCCATTTTCAGCATCACCAACAGCTACTACACCAATCTTGTTTAGCACAATGTTTTTCTTCTTAGTGAACAGTTAAGCCAAAGGTAACAGGAAGAACTCTGATATCTACTTTTCTTTTTCTTTGGCTCAGGACATTCCATTTTCAGCATCACCAACAGCTAATACACCAATCTTATTTAGCACAATATTTTTCTCCTTAGTGAGGCCTTTCGCTTTTCTTACACCGTCTGTCATTTTTTTTGTCTCCCTTCTTCGATTATTTTAATCTCTTACTACTCGCTTGATATATTCAACTTCTTTCTTATTTCGCCAACTGTTCTCAACTATACCCCCAACAGCCTTTAGGCTACTCCCATTTATTAGTTCTGAATCTAGGATGAGACTGAGGATTGTTTAGAAATAAATGGATTTATCAGTTCATCAATTTATCAGGATGAGGCTGAGGTTTAACTTTTATGGGAAGTATTGTTTGTTTGTTTGTTTGAAGTTGAGCACAAAGCTACACATTGGGCTATCTGTGCTCTGCCCACCACGGGTATCGAAACCCGGATTCTAGCGTTGTAAGTCCGCAGATTATGGGAAGTAAAAAAACTTCATCTCGTATTTTCTTATCATAGAACAATTATGAATATGATTACATGTGAGTGAAGTTAAGTATTTTTACAAACTGTAACGAGGGGTAGGTGGTGAGGAGCAAGGCTCGAATAAAATGTTTTAGGTGGGTGGGTGGGAGGTCCAAACGTAATATGTTTTATTTCCAAGTCTATATTCAGAAGAGCTGTAAAGAAATTCGGCTACACCTAATGGTTAGTGCAACAACTGGAAGAGGGAATTGCACATTTTAGGCAGGAGGTTGAACCTCCTCCTCTCCCCCCCCAGTAATTCAAGTCCAAGTAAAACGTCCATTGGGATAGAGAATTGATAATTTTATTTACAACTTTCGTACGCTTTGAGATCGTTATTTTATGCTTTTAATTTCTCTGCCTTGTTGAATCTCTTTGTCATCGACCTTATCTAATTGTTTCTATGACAACATGTAAACATATCGCCATGGTAACCAACATAAAGCAGAGTTCATAGAGTGACATATAGAATCTATGTAAGTACCTGGTATGTAGAAATGAAAAGATTCTTACAAAAACGTATCATAACCACAGATATCTTCAGCAACAAATTATTTTGTTAACAAACATTGTAAAATATGAACTACTGATAATATTAACAGATATAATAGATCAGCATATTTACCTTTCATGCAGATGTTAACAGCCACATCAGGGTCAGAGTTACCACCAATAGTCTAGACTCAGTGATGTGGAAAATAGCCACTTTCTTCTTGTGGTAGCATACAACCAAAACACTGGTAGCATACAACTAAAACACTGGTAGTATACAAACAACACACTGGTAGTATTCAACCAAAACACTGGTAACATACAACCAAAACGCTGGTAACATACAACCAAAACACTGGTAGTATTCAACCAAAACACTGGTAGCATACAACCAAAACACTGGTAACATACAACCAAAACACTGGTAGTATACAAACAACACACTGGTAGCATACAACCAAAACACTTGTAACATACAACTAAAACACTGGTAGTAGTGTTTTGGTTGTATGCTACCAGTGTTTTGGTTGTATACTATCAGTGTTTTGGTTGTATGCTACCAGTGTTTTGGTTGTATACTACCACTGTGTTGGTTGTATACTACCAGTGCTTTAGTTGAATATTACCAGTGTTTTGGTTGTATGTTACCAGTGTTTTGGTTGAATACTACGAGTGTGTTGTTTGTATGATAGTATACAAACAACACACTGGTAGTATTCAACCAAAACACTGATAGCATACAAACAACACACTGGTAACATACAACTAAAACACTGGTAGTATACAAACATCACACTCGTAGTATTCAACCAAAATACTGGTAACATACAACCAAAACACTGGTAGTATTCAACCAAAACACTGGTAGCATACAACCAAAACACTGGTAGCATGTTTGATAAGTCCTACGTTTTAGTAGAGAACTACCCCATCTCAAAATGGTGGCCCAGCGGTAAGGCTGAAGGCTTATAACGCTAAATTTTGGGTTTCGGTGCCCGCTGTGGGCAGAGCCCAGATAGCCCATTATGTAGCTTTGGGGTTAACAACAAATAATCCAACAATTCTTGCATTAGTGGATTAACATTCTATCAGTAACTCATAACTGTGGTCTGTTGTCTCTCATAACTGTGGTCTTTCCCTTTAATCCAAATTATTTATCTAAAAATAAGTGATGTAATTGGGGCGTGAAAAGTTACTTCGTTGTCCCTATCTGTGTATAGTACACGTACAAAATTAGCTTTTAAATAGTAATTATAAATATATACTATACAAATTTGTAGTCACTGTCTCTGTTTCGTCTATAGTAAAAAATTGTTTGTTTTTTAACTTATATAATTAACAAGCGAGGAT
>NW_013667863.1:163121-168308 GCF_000517525.1 Limulus polyphemus | reverse complement strand
GTAATACTAATACATTGGCGCATTTTATCTTAGTTGAACTGTAATACTAATATACTAGCGCATTATATCTTAGTTGAACTGTAATACTAATATACTAGCGCATTATATCTTAGTTGAACTGTAATACTAATACATTGGCGCATCTTATTACAGTTGAGCTATAATACTAATATACTGGCGCATTTTATCACACTTGAGCTGTAATACTAATATACTGGCGCATTTTATCACAGTTGAGCTGTAATACTGATATACTGGCGCATTTTATCACAGTTGAGCTGTAATACTAATATATTGGCGCGTTTTATCACAGTTGAGCTGTAATACTAATACATTGCACCAATGTTCTCTTCGACACAGTGTTTCACCGAACAGTTTCGCTAGAGTTTACGTAGTGATTATATGTATATTTTTTTTACAAGTTACAGCAAGGAAGAATATTTTCTTACACGGGTACGAAGTTTCGATCGCTACTTCGATCCGTTTCAAGTACAAGGATATTAATGGTAAATAAAAATACAAAAATCGTGTACTGGAGAATAATCGCACCAGTAATCGAAACGTTGAACCCGTTTAAAAGAATATTATTCCTTACTGTAAAAAAAACTGTAACTTGTAATAAAACATGTCTCACTGTTTTAAGGTAACATTCAACCACGCACTACTTTTTTTTTATATCTCTGTAGTTACTGTTTTAAGGTATGTACCTTCGCAAACCGATGTGTTAATTGGCAAACTATTTCTTTTGATAACTTATATATTCAAGAACCCAGTATTCACAAAAGAATAATTTGGATGGTTTTTATTTTTTGTATGTATAGTACAGTTTGTATGTTGGTGAAGCGTGGATCTCGGGGGGGGTGGGGGTATATCTTTGTGCCACTTTTCATTTATTATATCTATTTGTTGCCCCCCCCCCAGTGGCACAGCGGTATGTCTGCGGACTTACAACACTAGAATCCGGGTTTCGATACCCGTGGTGGGCAGAGCACAGATAGCCCATTGTGTAGCTTTGTGCTTAATTACAAACAAACAGATTTGCTATTTGTTATATTTGTACCGTTTTTTTTTGAATATATGCCCCCTCTATGAGGGTGGTTAAGTAAAAATAAAAAAACATTTGAGAATGAAAATCAAAGTTTTAAGATTATTACAAGCTATGACATGATTAGAAAAATGTTTCTATTACATTACTTGAAAAGTTAAAATGAAAATATTAAAAGAAACTATGTGATTTTAAATTGTGTCTTTCAACAGTGGTTCCCAAACTCTTTTACTCTGAGGCTCCAAACCTATAACGTTAGCATGGTGATTGAAAAATAGTGCCGTAGTAAAAACAATAACATTTCTTTTCGACATACAACGCTAGAAACCGGGTTTCGATACCCGTAGTGGGCAGAGCACAAATAGCCCATGGTGTAGCTTTGCGCTTAACTACAAACAAACAAACATACTGTATCGTTTGATTAATTCAACATAATTTTTATCGGCTTATTGTTTATTTAGAATTAAAATTAATTCAGGATCTTTGTTTTCGGCCCATTTTTTGGCGGCTCCCACTTTGGGAAAAATTGTCTTGTACAAAGTTAATGAACTAGATACATTGTTGTTATCTGTTACTGTTTCGTTCTTTATTCTTTTGCTAAGGGATGCCATATCGAAGATTCGGGTGGCTTAACCTCCTACAACATAATTTGGTTGAAAAGTAGAATTTAAACTCGCGACATTAACATTAACTTCTGATAAAAGCTACTTACATACATCAGAACTATACACGTATATATAACTAGTCATGAGCATAGCTACTTAAGTATAATGTTCAAACTGTGTTACTTATAATGATTAGAACGCATTATTTCATCAATCAGGCATGCTGGTTAATCCTTGTAATAGTTTTTAAAACTGTAATGTTGAATGAATTATGGAATATCCCTGATCATTACTGTCAAAAATTATTTCTGTTTTTCTACAAGTAGACCTGGCCAAGACGGTTTCTGGCGTGTGGCATTATGTCAGTAAAATGGTGCCAGATAACCAATCGTCGAATAGTTGGGGGCTTAACGGTTTCAGGCGTGTGACATTATGTCAATGAAATGGTGCCAGACAACCAATCGGCGAATACGTTGGAGGCTTAACGGTTTCAAGCGTGTGACATTATGTCAATGAAATGGTGCCAGACAACCAGTCGGCGAATATGTTGGAGGCTTAACGGTTTCAGGCGTGTGACATTATGTCATTGAAATGGTGCCAGACAACCAATCGTCGAATAGTTGGGGGCTTAACGGTTTCAGGCGTGTGACATTATGTCAATGAAATCGTGCCAGACAACCAATCGGCGAATACGTTGGGGGCTTAACGGTTTCAGGCGTGTGACATTATGTCAATGAAATGGTGCCAGACAAGAACTCGGTGAATACGTTGGAGGCTTAACGGTTTCAGGCGTGTGACATTATGTCAATAAAATGGTGCCAGACAACCAATCGGCGAATATGTTGGAGGCTTAACGGTTTCAGGCGTGTGACATTATGTCAATGAAATGGTGCCAAACAAGAACTCGGTGAATACGTTGGAGGCTTAACTGGTTTTTGTTTCGAATCTGAACAAATATAAGGGACTATACGAAAGTAATCTTGTTACTTATATTTATATGCTGATTTCTGATAAGCGCACCAAGGCCATGTTACCAGTTCTCGCAAGCGGAATGTTTGATTCCACGTGTAATATATATATATTTACTGCTAAAATTATCTGGTCGCGATGAAGGTAATAACATCGATAATCTGACGCTAGGCCATGAATAATAGAAGTCGTTAGCTGCAGTAGTTAATGTTTGTTTGTTTGTTTTAAGTTAAGCACAAAGCTACACAATGGGCTATCTGTGCTCTGCCCACCACGGGTATCGAAACCCGGATTCTAGCGTTGTGAGTCCGCAGACATACGGCTGTGCTACTGGGGGGCGTAGCTAATGAAATATAAGTCTAGAATCTCTTATCTACGTGTTAGGGTGCTTGACTCGAAATCTGAGGGTCGCGGGTTCGAATCTTTGTCTCACCAAACATGCTCGCCCTTTCAGTCGTGGGGGCGTTACAATGTGAGATGAATCCCAATATTCGGTGGTAAAAAGAGTAGCCCAAGAAGAGTTGGCGGTGGGTGGTAATGACTAGCTGCCTTCCCTCTAGTCTTTCACTGCTAAATTAGGGGACGGCTAGCGCAGATAGCCCTCGTGTAGCTTTGCGCGAAATTCAGAACAAACCAAACCAGCTGGTGGAATGTTAAACTATTTCTTTCGCTCTCGCTATCTCCATTAAAAGAAAATTATTTACGCAAATATATTATGACTGATATTCCTGAAGGCGTTCCGATTTTTTTTATATCTCTCCCCGATATATTTTTTTTTTCATTTATAATGTTGAACAGGCATAATTGTTTTAATTATTATTATTTTTTCCCTCTGTTAGGTGGCTATGAATATGCACAAAGACAATTAAAGTCACGAGTACAAGAACTAGCAAGTTAGGCCTAAGTTTCCCATGTTGAGGACCGAACAAACAATTACCTTTTTAAAATATAAAAACAGCAAAAATGGGATAGAAAAAAATAATGCATCATTTAAAAACAACGTTTCGCCACTGTTAACGTGGCATCATCAGGTGTTCATCACAATTGCACACGACACTTAAGTACACCCAGTTGGTGACGTCAACCATACAACCTTGAGCTAGCATAAAACCTACTCAGAAGACAACGTGAGACCGAAGAGGATGCACGAAACTAGTTTCTTTGATATCAGACTTCTGACAGTTTGTTTCTTTTACTGTGGTTTTTTTTTTCACTAATTGCTGTACACGATATTGTGTTCTTTTATTATTATAAACCTACACCTTCTGTTTTATTTACTAAGGTTTGTAATGGTGCATTTTTTTCTATCCATTTTAGCTGTTCTTTGAATTTTATTTTTTCTAGAGTGTGGTAAACCTCCAACATTTATAAACCATTCTCTCTCTGTTCTTTTTCTTTCTTTAGTATTACCAGTTATTTTGACAAATCTGTTTCGCCAACTGGAAGAGTTTTATTTATCCGATTTTAACTTCCGCCATTTCATGTTTTTTCAGCATTTTTGAGAAAGTAGAACTATAAAGGTTCTTAAGTTGTTGTTGTTTGTAGTTATGCACAAAGACTATTATTATAATTTTTCTCATTGTTGCACAGTACAAAAGACTATTATTATCATTTTTCTCATTGTTGTTTTTGTTTGTTTGAAGTTAAGCACAAAGTTACACAATGGGCTAGCTGTGCTCTGCCCACCACGGGTATCGAAACACGGATTTTAGCGTTGTAAGTCCGCAGACATACCGCTGTGCTACTGGCGGGGCTATAGGAAATAGTACAGCTTATAAAATGAGTCAGACAGAACATTTTTGATAGAAATCTCGGTGCTTAAACGTGATAACTCGATTGGAAATTGTTGTTTCTATATGTTGTTATTTACCATCTTCTGAATGATAAGTCGTTTTCATCTAAAAATTATGCGTTGAAAATAAAAGTAACTTTTCAATGTGCCTGTGTTTTTTTGTGTTTTTTACATTGTAAAACACAAAGATGTGTATATATATATATATATATATATATAAAACAAGTTATATTTCCTTTTTATTTCGTAGTCACACAAAAATAGAATTAAATGCATAGTAGTTGATCTGTACATATACTGGGAACATTTTACATTGAAACATGTTTGGTCAAGTTAAGAGAAACATCTCGTGTTAGAGATATGGGAATAGAAACATCTCTAAGGTTTACATTACATATAAACAAAAAGTATAAAACACTCACGTTAACTTACACCTTTGCTGGCAACACAAAAGAACTACAAATGCAAACCCTGAAAATTGAGATAATATGTTGTTGTTGTTTTTTAGCTCAAAGTATTGATTATATTACTGAAACCTGTCACATTTATATCTAATTATACAACATATTTACACACGCACATATAGGAATAGTTTATAAATAAGAATAGATTAATTAAACAATTAAAAAATAATATTATTTTTCACCCGGTGGTACAAAATATTTTAAAGTTCGAAGGTTCTCCATTAGTTTGATAAATGGATATTTTAAAGTTCGAAGGTTCTCCATTCATCATTAGTTTGATAAATGGATATTTTAAAGTTCGAAGGTTCTCCA
>NW_013667863.1:154999-162215 GCF_000517525.1 Limulus polyphemus | reverse complement strand
ACTCTTTTTCCCGTGCAGTACTTCCCAGAAAAAAAATAATTTTTGAAAATGTTCACAATTTTTACATTTCTTTCAATGAGATATGGATATTTCAATTAGTAATTACTTGAACAAACAGGCGCTCGTGAGGTGGCGTTTTTGCTACTAATGATTAAATACAAATAACAGCACGGCCATCCTTAATTTTGTAAATCTTACAACTGAATCTCGCTACTCAAGATTTAAACATTATAATTTACAAAAAAAACTGTTTGCTTTATATATCATAGGTTATTCAGCATAAAACTTACCACAATGTAAATTAAACATTACTCAACATAAACTTACCAAAATATAAACTAAACATTATGCAATATAAAACTTACCAAAATATAAACTAACATTACTCAATATAAAACTTACCAAAATATAAACTAACATTACTCAACATAAAACTTACCAAAATATTAACTAACATTACTCAATATAAAACTCACCAAAATATAAACTAACATTACTCAATATAAAACTTACCAAAATGTAAACTAACATTACTCAAAATAAAACTTACCAAAATGTAAACTAACATTACTCAAAATAAAACTTACCAAAATGTAAACTAACATTACTCAACATAAAACTTACCAAAATGTAAACTAACAATATTCAATATAAAACTAACCAAAATGTAAACTAACAATATTCAATATAAAACTCACCAAAATGGTCGAAGGTTCTCCATTCATAATTAGTTTGATTAATGGATATTTTAAAGTTCGAAGGTTCTCCATTCATAATTAGTTTGATAAATGGATATTTTAAAGTTCGTAGGTTCTCCATTCATCATTAGTTTGATAAATGGAATTTTTGTACACATATAAAAAATGTGAAAATTGCAAAAATAGGACAGATTTTTCCGTAAATACATAAAAAAAATATTGGAAAGTTATTTCATATGTACAAAATCAGCCTTCCATCATAAATACTTTCAATCACTACTAAATTGGTCGCATTAAATGTTGTGAAAACTGGAATGCAGTTTGAATACTGGAACTTGTTATTTTTGTTCATGATCCCATTCGAGTTTGTTTGGTTGTTTTAGAGCAAAGCCACATTAGGCTATCTGCTGTGTCCACTGCGTTGTAAGTCCGTAGACATACTGCTGTCTCGTCGATGGTTTAACCCTACTGGACGCATCACATTTTTTAGGAAATCACTTGTTTGAAATTTTAAACTTTGAGCCACTTCTGGTTTTTTCTTGGTGGTCATCTTTAGCTGAAGAAGTTTTGAACAGAGCTGATCGATTGCGTTTTTTTCCAGTTTCGACAATCTTTCCATTGGAGAAAACTTCGTTAATTTCGGCCAGTTCTTTTGCTCTCTGTCTTTCTTGAATTTTTTGTCGAAGAGTAAGTAACGTTGAAGGGCTGGCGCCGGTTCCATACTTTACGTGCTTACCAGTTAAGATTCGATTTTGTTTCTTTTCGGCACCGTTCACGTTTTCGTCTTCCACCGGTAAATTATCCTGTTTGGGAGAGCTTGCGGCCAAAAACTGAGGCGTACAAGCAGGCGAAGGTGAGAGGCGGAAGGTGCTCTTCACTTCAGCTGGTGTTCCGGTTATGGCTTCGTGATTGTGATACATCTGCATTAGATAAGTGTAATATCCGTACACATTCCAAGGATATCCGGACGGTGTTATTTGGCGTAATTTCTTCAAAAGAGTATTTTTGTCATTGGAGGTAACTAATGACGTAGCGTTCACTGATTCTAAGGTAGAAAAATCAGAAGGGTTAACCAGAGAAGGGTCGCAATAGTTGTTGCCACGATTTGTGAGACTTGTTGAATGTTTAGCTACTGTTGTTACGAGGGGCTTTGGATTGCGTAATGAGTTGGAAATATTTTGGCTTAATGGAGAATGATAGTAATTGTAATAATTTCTTAATAATCCCTTGTCATTTTCAGGAGATATCGAACAACTACGACTTCCCATTAGGTTCCGATTAAAATCCTTATCTCGTAAAGAATGTTTTGACCATAGAGATGAATCTGTTTTAAAATTGGGTGAAGAACTTGGCGTTTCGCTATCTGATTTGCTTCTTGACCTGTCTAAAGCGTGACACCGTTCTTGCTCCATTGCATTGCTGGAAAAACTACAAAAGCTTGCTGACCTTCTAAGTCCAGTAAAACTTCGAATGTTCTCCGATCTCAGTGCTATACTAACAAATTCTTCTAAACGTCGATGAGAATTATTAACAGACAGATCCTCTGGTAACTCCTCCTCTTCAAGCACGTCATCGTGTTCGCACCTGTTTGGGAGAGTTTGTGATACTTTAGCCGTATAACTATTTTCACCATTAACTCTGTTGGAATGTGGGAGCGAAGACTCCGATACATTAAGTAAGTCGTTTTTAGTAAGACAGAATACTTCGTTAAAAGTATTTGAATCGCTTTTACTGTTCCTAGAACTGGATCTGGAATCACACTGCTGAACTACCCGCCTATCCGGATAGCAACTGTAGACGTTTCCTTCTTGAGCTTTCCTGCTTTCATCCTCACTACTGCGGTCCAGAATTTCGTCATTTTCAACTGAAGACAGTTTTTGAAAATTGTTACGCCCCGAGGTTTCGACAGGGAGAAGATTTCTCTTAGGGTAAGGGATTCGAAGAAGAGCATCGCATACAAAAGGAACACTCGAAGATGACAAGATAAACGGAGTTTGGGACATTTGCTCTTGAATATCTTCAATGTTTGAGTTTTCTGTGATTAAATGTCCTCGAAATTCTTGCGGCTGAACTGAAGAGGACGACACTGCAGAGGGCGCGCCATTAAAACTCGCAATCTTCGGCCATTTCGTCGAGGTTGGGTCTTGTACACTCGTGATATTCTTTTCTCTGAGGTTATTTGCATTTCTAAAATATTTCGTTTCCCATTTCTTAACGCGATTTTCTGTGACAGATTTGAGACTGAGATCTATTGGTCCATTTTGTTCTCGAAAATAAAAAACGCCCGTTTTATCCATGATGTGTCGTTCTAATATTCCAAAAAATTATAATGCAAAATTCTTCAACATGATATTTAAACAGCTCATAACAGATTTCATTTTCCGCATGACAACCAATAAGAGCTTATATATATATATATTTTTTGAATAATGAATTTGACCTTCATAGGGCCTGGTTTGACGTTCGGGAATGTAAAGATAAGAATCATTTGCCTGGTAGAGCTCTATCAAGTAGTGCCCGTACAGGGAATGGAACAGGTACCCCAGACACACTGGTTGCAAGCTCGCCTTTTTTTCTTTTTTTTTCCCTTGACCCTATATTTTCTCTGCAGACAGCGAACTCTCCAAGGTCACCCTAGCGGATGCTCAGCCGACAGCGATATTTGTGGCATGCGCTGAAAGAGACCAGGGTGGGGCTTGCTACATAAAACTGTCGAACAACTGACACAGGTTCAGAGAACATTAGCTATCACACGTGGAGTCCGAATTGGCGTGATTTAAATGGTTTAAAATGTTTGTTGCTGAAACGTGCATCGTTCTTCAGAGGAGTTCCTGAAAAATATATATATATATATAATGTAATTTATAACAATACAAATAGGACACGTTATTTTAATGATCTAATTTTAATATTGTTATTAGTTTGGTGAATATTATCGTAGTCATTTCATTAATTACGAAATACTTTCTTAACTTTCAGACACGAAACTGTAAAGAGAAAATGAATTAATTCTAAACTACACATATATATAAACATAAATAATTCAATTTGTAAAAACAGAAACTAAACTTGTCATTTCTCTATCTATGTCAGTGATTCTCAAAGTGTGGTCCGCAGACTGGTCCATTATGCAAGTGACATCAAAAGCATTGTCATTCTCCCCACTAATACAGATGTTTTTTTTTGCGATGATAAGCGAAAGCGGGTGGGGTAGGACCGGTAGGTGGTCCGCAGACGAAGAAATTTGAGAGCTACCGATCTATATAACGAAAACGTATGTATAGAATGTCACAGTCATAGCCGGTAAGTCTTTTATATTATTTTGAAAATCCACAGGTTGAATATAGTTGTTGAAACACTGAGAAAAAAAAAAGCCCACAATTAAAAAACAAATATGGTTTGGCGTTCCTAAAGACAGTCATATAAACACTGGTAAAATATCAGTTGAAAATAGACAAGACAAATATTTCAAAATATGGTTTAAAATAAGTAATTGCAGAGAGCTAAACACTTATAAAAGTATCACAGATAAAAAAAATACGGTTACCATGCATAAAGGCAGAGAGTTGAATTTTAAAAAAATATGGCTAACACACATAACAGCAGACAGCTAAACTTTAAAAAAAAAAGGTTAACATGCATAAAGGCTAACAGTTCAATTTTTAAAAATACCCTTAACATGCATAAAGGCAGACAGTTCAACTTTAAAAAAATACGCTTAACATGCATAAAGGCAGACAGTTAACTGTTAAAAAC
The DNA here is from genome assembly GCF_000517525.1 of Limulus polyphemus. Lineage (NCBI taxonomy): Eukaryota > Metazoa > Arthropoda > Merostomata > Xiphosura > Limulidae > Limulus > Limulus polyphemus. The sequence goes on along the minus strand of NW_013667863.1, from coordinate 157,761 downwards.
TATGGTTAACACATATAGAGGCAGACAGCTAAACTTAAAAACGGTTAACATGCATAAAGGCTAACAGTTCAATTTTTAAAAAATACGCTTAACATAAATAAGGCAGACAGCTAAACTTAAAAACGGTTAACATGCATAAAGGCTAACAGTTCAATTTTTAAAAAATACGCTTAACATAAATAAAGGCAGACAGTTAACTGTTAAAAGTTATGTTTAACACATATAGAGGCAGACAGTTAAACTGTTAAAAATTATGGTTAACACATATAGAGGCAGACAGTTAAACTTAAAAAAACGGTTAACACGCATAAAGGCTAACAGTTCAACTTTAAAAAATACGCTTAACATGCATAAAGGCAGACAGTTAACTGTTAAAAATTATGGTTAACACATACAGAGGCGGACAGTTAAACTGTTAAAAATTATAGTTAACACATATAGAGGCAGACAGCTAAACTTAAAAAACGGTTAACACGCATAAAGGCAAACAGTTAAACTTTTGAAAAATATGATTAACACGCATAAAGGCAGACAGTTATTATTTTATATAGGAAAGATTTCATGTACACTTCCTCTCTCACGCAGTTCACTGTTCCTGGGATTGGTCTGGCAAACAGTGGATAACTTTATTATAAAACATTAATTCACAAGCAACTGTAATTCATCTTTTTCTTCTAGATTTTAAATCAAGATTCTTCACATAAACGTAATACATATTTTCCTAATCTATAAAACTCTGAAGTTTCACGAAACATGTCGAAAATAAAATGTAAGTCCTGCAGAAAAATGAAAAGTTAAAGGAGGCAATAACACTCATTCGTGCTGATAATTATAATAATAGCACTGATTAATTTTTTTCATTAAATTCAAATACAAAATTATATATTTTTTCTGTTTCCAGTATCTTTAGTCATTTATTTCCACCACTTTCTTTCAAAATTATGAGTTATTTTTAGGTGTGTTCAGACAAAGGCAACATTCACAATTTTGGGCAACATTCACAAACGCATTATTATAAAATTATAATTGTGAAATAATGAACTATGAACGTTGTGCTACGTAATTTTGTTTGTTTGTTGTAAAGCGGAAAGCTAAACAATGGGCTATCTGATCTGTTCCCACTAGAGGTATCGAAACTCGGTTTTTAGCCATATAAGCCTTCAGGCTTACCGCTGAACCACTGGGAGGCATGTCTTACGCAATGTCATTATTACATTAAATATTTGATAATTTCATTCTGCCACAAATACCTAATATTCGTTACATTATTAAAGTAGAAAAAAATATTATTCGTTAACTGCTGTTAATTCAAATGTTTCCAACTTCAAAGTGTTAAACTTTCAGAAAAACAAAAATATTTGTGCGCTCGCGGCAAATTAGATCCATTTAACACTGTAAACAAATATATATAATGTTTCTCTTCGCCGTATATGGATTACACAAACAGTCCGCTTTTGGTTTTGTGAACTATCTTCGGCTTTGAAAAATGGATTTATACCACTCGATAAAAGACCATTAGCCCCTCAGTGGCACAGCGGTATGTCTGCGGACTTACAACGCTAGAATCCGGGTTTTGATACCCGTGGTGGGCAGAGCACAGATAGCCCAATGTGTAGCTCTGTTCTTAATTAGAAACAAACAAACAAGAAGACCATTAATCTAATTTTAAATTTGGCCCCCATTATGTGTCTCATTAGTCTCCATAATTAGGAAAACCTGGAACAAGGACTGTCGTTAGTTCCTTACATGTTGAACAAGGACTATCGTTAATTCCTTTCATGTTGAACAAGGACTATCGTTAATCATTTTCATGTTGAACAAGGACTATCGTTAATTATTTTCATGTTGAACAAGGACCATCGTTAATTCCTTTCATGTTGAACAAGGACTATCGTTAATTATTTTCATGTTGAACAAGGACTATCGTTAATTATTTTCATATCGAACAAGGACCATCGTTAATTCCTTTCACGTTGAACAAGAACTATCGTTAATTCCTTTCACGTTGAACAAGGACCATCGTTAATTCCTTTCATATGGAACAAGGACTATCGTTAATTCCTTTCATGTTATAAAAGGACCATCGTTAATTCTTTTCATATGGAACAAGGACTAGCGTTAATTCCTTTCATTCTTTATTAATTAGAAATTATTTATTATCATTATTTTAAAAACGTAGTCTTAGGAAGATACAAAGATGTAATTAATTTCTAATTTATTTTTTATTTTCAGTGTAGTCCCCTAGCGGCTCAGCGGCAAGTCAGAGGGCTTAATAACGTTAAAGGTCGGGGTCCGATACTCGCGGTGGCCAAATCACAGATGACCCATTTTTGTAGCTTTGCGCTTAACAACAAACGTTGGCGTAAGGAAATTAAATCAAAAATTAAAGTCTAGAAATATAATGGCATTATTACACGAAGGTTAGTAAACGCAGGTGTTTGTTTAAATCTACTTCCTCTTGCAGGTGTTTGTTTAAATTTACTTCCTCTTCTTAATTAGAGGAAGATTATCAGTTTGGCCTTTTTTATCACGTTTAGCTAACTTCTGTTAAGAAAGTGTTTGAAGTTAGTTTTGTTGTTAGTTTCCATGAAGAATCAAAACTGGTTTGGAAACGTGGAGAGCTGACATGTTAGTTTTATGTTGAGTAATGTTAGTTTACATTTAGGTATGGTTTTATATTGAGTATTGTTAGTTTACATTTTGGTGAGTTTTATATTGAGTATTGTTGGTTTACTTTAAAATATCCATTTATCAAACTAATT
>NW_013667863.1:137097-154061 GCF_000517525.1 Limulus polyphemus | reverse complement strand
ATCCATATCTCATTGAAAGAAATGTAAAAATTGTGAACATTTTCAAAAATTATTTTTTTTTTCTGGGAAGTACTGCACGGGAAAAAGAGTTCAGATTTTGCTCTTTAGTCACACGCAACTCACTGCATCAAAATGATTCAATGTGCAGAGCTCAAAATTTTCATAAAGTTTACTGATATAAACGGTAATTTTTTATATATTAAAGTGGTACCGTTTATTGAGAAAATAATAGTTTTTAAGAACTCCAGCTTCTCAGTATTACATTTAAAAATTACATCAACAAAGATATAATTAAACCCTCACGTACAGTCCTAGTGAAAGTCGTGTTCTTGTTGTGAGGAGAGTACTTTTATTTAAAATTGTATTCTCTGATAAAGAAATGGTTGTTGCACATACCATAGTTATTTTTCTAACTGTATGAATCTCGAATACCCAAAGTATGAAATTTTTATGAATTTTTTTGTTTGTAGTGCCATTCAATAGATGGCGAAGGAGTTTTGGTCACATACATAGATACTGACATACACGCTATATCCATTATAGTAAGAAGATTGGTGATGACTTAGTTCAAAACGTTTTTGGAAGATGGCGCCACATAGGTATCTGTTTCAAGTTTGTTTTACCGCAAAGCTACAAAATGAACGAAGGTCTATCTTTTGTTTGTTTGAGAGCAAATCCACATTGTGCTGTCTGCTATGTCCACCACGGGGAATCGAATCCAGAATTTTAGCGTTGCAAATATATAAAATTGCCGCTGATCCATCGCGGAATATTACATAAGAAACTGAATTTATTTGACGAAATAACACTTCATTTACATTTATAAATTACTCGAAAACTATCAAGGAAATATGGGGGAAAATATATTTATGCGAAGCCATAAAACATCTCGAGTTCATAAAAAATATAAATACTATTTTGTTGTTGTGGTGTGTTTGATGTGTGTTTTTCTTATAGCAAAGTCACATCGGGCTATCAGCTGTGTGTTCACCGAGGGGAATCGAACCCCTGATTCCAAAGACTTACCGCTGTCCCAGCGGGTGACTGTTGTTGTAGTGCATTATGTATTTATTTGCACAAAATCTGAATAACTCCTCAAGTGACGATTATTATAAAAATATTATATATTATAAAAATCATATTTGAAACCGAAAAAGGAGGATTATTTCTCAACAAGTTTCATACCAATCGTTCAATAATTGTTAACTTTCTGTCACAAAACAGGCCTGACATGGTTAGGGTTAGGGCGCTCGACTCACAGTCTAAAGGTCGCGGGTTCGAATCTCCATGACCGAACATGCTCTCCCTTTCGGCCGTGGGGGCGTTTTAGTGTGACAATCAATTCCACTATTTATTGATAAAAGAGTAGCCCAAGAGATGGTGGTGTTGACTAGCTGCGTTTCCTCTAGTCTACCACTGCTAAATTAGGGACTGCAAGTCCGTAAGCTTTCCGCTGTTCCACGGGGGGTCACGGATGGTTTAGTTGATAGTAACAAAACTTGAGATTTGAATGAATTTGACTAAATGGAGCTAATGTTTTCAGTCGACAAAATTACCATTTAACTGTTTATCACATCCTAAATCATAAAGTAGCCAAGCCTACAGATACTTCTTATGCTAAGCCTATCTAACAGTGTACGAAAAAAGAATTATATTTGGAAATTTTGGTGAAAATAAAAAGCGATGGTGAAGTACAATGAAGAGTCAATATGGTCAGAAAGTCTAGCTGTAACTAACACGTGTTTTTATTGTTGCGTATGTAACTACAAGTGTCCATCTAATGAGTTCACGCACAACAAGACTCACACACACACAAAAACGAGAAACTTGTAATTATTGGTATATTTTTTGTAAGAAAAATAATTTCAATATTTTTAATTTTATTATTAATTTAAGTGAATGTGCCATCTATAGTTAACGGTACGAAGTACCACGAGACAAATTTATCCTACTCGCGTGACTGTGTGTATGTATATGTATCTATAGTTAAAGTTTTTTTTTAAACGTGCTGTAACAGTTTTTTTCTTTCTGTGTCAGACTTGTAAAAGTTGGCGTGGTTGTTTTCGTTAAAAAGTCTATCTATCTATCATAAGCTATTTTTTATTTTTATATTAGTCATGGCTACAGCGTTTATTCTGGTACGTTTAGAAAGATAAATTCTATTTAATGTGTTACCAAAAGTTTAATTTCAACAAAATTTGAACGTTTGATACCACTTTTAATCCGCCATGTTTTACGATAATGCTGGTTATATATATATATATATATACTTCACTCCACGTTCGTATCAAGCAGTTTGGCTTGTGTTGAATTTCGCGCAAAACTACACGAAGGTTATCTCCGCTAGCCGTCACTTATTTAGGGATTCGAACCCGCGATTCTCAGATTGCGAATCGAGCGCCCCTAACCACCTGGCCATGCATATCAGTCACAAAACGATCCCAGATTCATTTCAATTAGATTCCAAATATACATCGTGGTCCACAAACATCCACCCTACAAATAATTAATAATTACTTCCTTTAACCACTAAGCACATCGCTGACTTGCATATTGGTTACTTACGAGGTTAAGTTTGTTCATTCACTAAACCAATTTAAAAAGTGTGTCAGCATTACTTTATAAATAGCAATACGCAATTAAAGGCACGACGTTGGATTTATGGTATTCAGTTGACAGTGACTTCCTGCGTTACGGTTTGTGCTGAGAGAAAGGGAAAAATTGCTCACGATATTTTTGGCCATGCAAGGACCATGGCGAAATAAAAGATAAAAAGAAAGAGTCAAATTGGGACCAGGTAAAGTTTCTGATGTTGTTGACCCATTTAATCAACGACGAGCAACAACGACAACAAAAGAGAGCGAGAGAGAGAGAGAGAAAAAAATAGAGTTAGTAAATGATGACTTTAAAAGATATAGACGAATACACCGATGGCACTAAAAATTAAACGTTGTAAAACAAAAAGGTTGTGAGCAATGGAGCTGAAACTTTGTAACAAACAGTATGGATTAACACAACGCGGAATTACACTATAGGAGTTGTCGTTTAATCTTGCCTGGATACGACTGACCGGTCCTCCGTTGGGACAGCGGTAAGTTTAGAGACTTACAACGCTAAAATCCAGGGTTCGATTATACGCGGTGGACACAGCAGATAGCCCAATGTGGCCTTGTTCTAAAATATAACCGACCTACCTGTCACTAGGTGTCGAGAAACTCGATACAGTTAGTTACACGTGTAAAAAAGTTTTTTTTTTTTTGAAGTACGAAGCTACACAATGGGCTGACTGTGCAATGCCCACTACAGGTACTGAAACACGGTTTCTAGAGTTATAAGTCCGCAGACTTAAACGTTGTTCCACTGGGGGGGGGCAAAGTTTTGGAGCCTTTGTTTTTCTCCTTTCTATTATATGGGTTACATTTTTGATTTTTTTTTTGCTAAGCCTTGTAAGCATTTGAATAAGTAGATTTGTATTGAAATTTCATGGTCTTCGCGGGTGCAACACTATGAGAAACGAAATATATATATATATATATATATATACGCAGTTTTATAGCTACATTCTGAACAGTCAGACTATATACTTGGTTTGACTGGTCAGAGTTGAAATGCTGGAACTTCCGCGTTCCATTTATGCATAATGTCAAATAAGGTTTTTGGCGATCTGTGACTTACCAGTTTTACGGGGTATAACGAGTGTAGTATACAGAAGCTTGCAAGTGCGTTTTTCCACTTGTGAAATTATCAGATAAAGTTTAATGATTACGTCATTTCATTCAGCAAATCTTAATCTGATTTTTTTTCAATACAAACGATTAACTGCAAGCTTAAGAAATCAGTTTCCTCTTTGCAAGGGACCACGCTTGGTTTAGTGGTTAGTGTGCCGGACTGTTAACAGAGACTCCATGGTTCGCTTCTCGTTACCTTAGGGCCCCGGCATGGCCAGGTGGTTAGGACGTTCGACACGCAAACTGAGGGTCGCGGGTTCGAATACCCGTCACACTAAACATGCTCGCCCATTCAGCCGTGTGGGCGTTATAATGTGACAGTCAATCCAACTATTCGTTGGTAAAAGAGTAGCGGTGGGTGGTGATGACTAGTTGCCTTCCCTCTAGTCTTACACTGCTAAATTAGGGACGGCTAGCGCAGATAGCCCTCGTGTAGCTTTGCGCGAAATTCAAAACAAAACAATCGTTACCTTAAAATCACGCTTTGCTCCATGAGGTTGTGGATATATTATAAGAGTGACGGTCATACCCCACCATTCGATTAGAGTAACCCAAGGGTGTTGTTAACTAGTTGCATTCTTTCCAGTCTATTAACCCAAATAGCTCTTGTGTAGCTTTGCACAAATATCTGAATCAAACCAACTAACTTAAAGATATTGTATTACTCTTTACTTCACTTCTTTTGTTTCCAGTAATCGAAAATAAATAGTGGTTAACGTGCTGGGCTGCGTATCGAAGGGTCCAGAGTTTCAGCTCAACATTGTGGAATACGCTTAGAACTTTTAGTTGAGGTGCATTATAAAAGCGACACTCAATCCTTTGTTTGATTCAACAACTCGGATAAAACACTTGTGGAGGCAGATGCTACTGGCTGGTCGTCTTCCCTTCGTCGGTATTTCAAAATTAGGGACTGCTATTCCTGAACCTTGAGTGCGGTTAAGGTTGAAAATTCCAATTTTAAATACAAACACTTGTGCTTGTTAACTCCACACCTATCACGCGTTTTAATATCAACTCTGGGTGGGTGAACGATTTAACTCTACGCCGTGGTCTGTATAGAAAGTGTAATTACATGTTATATGATCAATATCGTAATCAATCGTACTATATATAATATGCTAGTTAGTACAGTAAAAACAATATTACATCATTAACGTTAGCCATATATGTATATGGGAGAAGGTGGGGGTGATTCACAATAATTATTATCGATATGGAATGAGGTGTTCAGGATCTACCCTGTGACCTCATTGACAATATCAATGAGGTCATTGTAGGTCACCTTCAAGATCATGTCTTTCGTAAAATGTTATTAATGTGCACCATAACACCACAATTATCAATGAAAAACGATAATACACGAAACATTTTGAACCAAAAATTACCAAACTCGCTCCTCAATAATAACAATTATAGACTTAAATGGACCTCTCCCCTCCACATGTAGTTATGCCACAGAAGAATGAAACCCAAGCATAACAAAGGTCGTTATACACACTTAAATTTGAGGTTCCAGACCTTGAATTTTGCATGAGCAAGTCATTAAAAAGTAGTAAGTTAAAAACCCCCACAAGAGGCATCACACCATTACTATGACACAGCTGTTCACATATCATATAAGTAATTCAGTTGAAGAGTAATTTAATATGTTCCTGCTGATTGAGTGTATCACAAGAATGCTCAGACTGTTGTCAAATTGTATGGTTGTAATCCTTCAAATGAGTGTGCGTCAGCGGCTGCGTACTACAGGCTCATTTAAGCATAGATGTTGTGCGGCAAACTAGAAGATCAACCAGAATGCAGCCGTCATGTTGGAAGTTGTTAAATTTGGGCAGCACACTGAACACCGTTCTTAACTGACACCATCTAGTAATACTGTTAGGATATTTACTTCATCAACAACACATTTTATTTGTTATCGTCTACACCTTGACATTTTTGGACATGATCTTGAAATTTCTCTTGAATGACCTTAATAATATTGTTACAGTGTAGTTCCACATCACATCCCGTGCCACTACTAATAATTATTTTCTTATACCTCCATTTCAGACTCTTTTGCCTATCAGTGAATTTCTGAATCACCCGGTATACATACAGTACTAGAAATAGTTAAAATAGTGTATAGGTGATATACATACAAGAGTCAAAAACATTGAGTAGCAGCAACTAGCTGTGAATTTATCATTGGTAATATATTACAAAAAGTATAAAACAGACACGAGTAAACTATACAATGCACTAATATTTGTATTTGCTTTAACCAGGTCGATTCGTTTTCTTTTTATCCTATTATAAGATTACCAATACCTGATTAAAATGTTGTTGCAAAGTTCCAGTATTTACACTGCTCTGTTGAAACATGTAGCATGTTTTAATTTTTTTCATCATGCTTACAAATCGTTGTGTCATATATACAAGCGTTAGCTACTTCTCTATTGTTTATTTTTATGACCTGTATTATTAATTGCTGTTTTCATTAACATATGACAAAAGATAAAGTAATTCAATGCGTATCAGTTCCGGGTCGGGTTAAATCCACAACTGACATCAACAATCAACAAGATCTGTCATTAGAGCCTACTCTGATGTCACTCTAAGCTTAGTTCTTGCATTCCAGCATCTAACAGATGAGTGATGAGTGTTAGAACTCAGTTGAATCATTCTCAATTTCTATAGTTAACTAAAATATCCAGTGAAATATGAAATCATGACTCACATACACAGCCTTCATGATACTGGATACCCTTGAACAATATGATCCATGCTGCCTTCATGATACTAGGATACCCTTGAACAATATGATTCACACTGTCTTTATGATACTAGAATACCCTTGAACAATATATTACACGCTGTCTTTAAGATACTAGGATACCTTTGAACAGTATGGTCCACGCTACCTTCATGATACTAGGATACCATTGAACAATATGATCCATGCTGCCTTCATGATACTAGGATACCCTTGAACAATATATTACACGCTACCTTTATGATACTAGGATACCCTTGAACAATATGATTCACGCTGTCTTTGTGATACTAGGATACCTTTGAACAATATGGTCCACGCTACCTTCACGATACTAGGATATTCTTGAACAATATGATCCATGCTGCCTTCATGATACTAGAATACCCTTGAACAATATGATTCACGCTGTCTTTGTGATACTAGGATACCTTTGAACAATATGGTCCACGCTACCTTCACGATACTAGGATATTCTTGAACAATATGATCCATGCTGCCTTCATGATACTAGAATACCCTTGAACAATATGATTCACGCTGTCTTTGTGATACTAGGATACCCTTGAACAATATGATTCACGCTGTCTTTATGATACTAGGATATTCTTGAACAATATGATCCATGCTGCCTTCATGATACTAGAATACCCTTGAACAATATGATTCACGCTGTCTTTATGATACTAGGATACCTTTGAACAATATGATCCATGCTGCCTTCATCATACTAGGATACCCTTGAACAATATGACCCATGCTGCCTTCATGATACTAGGATACCCTTGAACAATATATTACACGCTGCCTTCATGATACTAGGATACCCTTAAACAATATGATCCATGCTGCCTTCATGATACTAGGATACCCTTGAACAATATTATTACACGCTGCCTTCATGATACTAGGATACCCTTAAACAATATGATCCATGCTGCCTTCATGATACTAGGATACCCTTAAACAATATGATCCACGCTACCTTCATGATACTAGGATACCTTTGAACAATATGATCCATGCTGCTCTGAGCTCGGCCACACGACATAAGTATCCATATCTCTCAATATACATTCCATTATAGATGGGACACGTGTTTTTTGTAGTTAAGCGGGACAGCGGTAAGTCTACGGACTTACAACGCTAAAATCCGGGGTTCGATTCCCCGCGGTGAACACGGCAAATAGCTCTATGTGGTTTTGCTATAAGAAAACACACACACACACACACATTAAATGTTCTATAACACAACATACTCACAGAGTGTGGGGGAGGACACACAAACGTCTTATATATCTCAGCGAGTGCGCAGAGAATGCAATGGAAAAAAAAATGGCAGCCACTATTGCAATAATACATAACCTCAGATGATGTTGATACGACAACAGCCACCAGAACACTGATATGAAGAGACGTTTCTTGAGTTATACCCACTTACAAACCTTACAACTTCGGCCCGAAGACACTTTGCGCTAAAACAAACCTAATGTGAAATGAAAAACAAAACAAAACCAACAACAAAAACTGAGACACCACTTAAATGACGACGATGTTGACAACTATATCGGGGGGATTTAGATACATCCTTTTCGGAATCTGAGAGGATCAGCTATGAAAATTCCATCTCTTCCTTCCTCCTGCACGGATGTTTTATTGTAATGATTAAATGGTGAACATCACACAAAAGAGGGTGTTGATATCACTGTGATGATTTCAATACCCTTATCAGGGACATGCCCATTCATGTTCGACATCCATCATTTGCACTGGTTTACACTTTGCTGTATTAGTCCCATATACTCCAGTGCTCGTTCATTTTGTAGCATATCTTATACGTATTGACGTATATACCCTTTTTAATACGTAATGTATACACTACATAAATGATATATTAGGTAAACTAGCAGAAGGTGGCTGACTGCTATATTTATAATACATATTTAGCCCCCCCCCCCAGTGGCACAGCGATATGTTTGCGGACTTACAATGCTAGAAACTGGGTTTCGATACCCGTGGTGGACAGAGCACAGATAGCTCTTGTGTAGCTTTGTGCATAATTATAAACAAACAAACAAATACAAAAATAATACATATTTAGGGGGTGAGAGGCATGACACAGCGATCCAGCGTGTGTAGTAGTTCGGTTTTTCCGGAAGGTAAGTGTACGATCTGTTTTAGAAGTCTATATGTTGACTCTACTTAAAGTGGTTCTTTTATTTGCTATTTTAAACCTTCGAAAGATGCTTCTCGATCAACTATCGTGGTGTGTTTTTTTTTTCCCATTAATTTTTATTTTTTTTAGTTTCAATAATTTCCACTACTGTTTTCTGGCCTGAGCAGTCCTAAAAACGCTTGGATTATAAACCGGCAAACAAATGCCAATGCCCTTAACAAGACACTGACTAAACGGTAGAATCCAATTGCTTTTTTATCAGCTATCCGCCGCTAATTTTGAGTTCTCCAAGCCCGCACAACCTTAATAACAACTCTCATATCGAGGCTTTGTACGCATCAAGTCATGGTTGGGAGCGTTCAGTTGACCTCCATTTTCTTTTCACGTATCCTTTGACCTCATTTGCCAGAAGATGAATCCCTGCTCAACATTTTGTGTTCCTGGGGGAATGACATGATGTATAAGGATGTGTGTTTGTATCTGTCAGCAGTTAGGGTGTCATCAGTTTCCTGCAATCTCCAATACCACTGGCTGAGATGAAGCCCACACTTGTACTCGTCTTTCAGAATGCTGGATTAGAGATTGGTTGATAAAAAATACCCCCCCCCCTCTACGATCAAAACAAACTATTGTTGGTTGTTTCCAACCAATTTAAACTTGGTTTCATCTGTACAAAAAAAAACAAAAAAAAACACATCTTCCCCAGCTTCATTCATCTCATTGTTTAACGTTAGATGCCCCTTCAGTCTTTGGTTTAGTTATCCCTTCTAATCAGTGACTTTTGAACAGCCGCATATCTGTTAAGGTTATTTCACACTAGTATGCATCTTACTGTTCTGAATGTAACATTCACACATCTGTGCCTACGTCTAGTTCACTAGTATTGGATTGTATTAAGGTCGCGTATTAAGGTTATTTCACGCTAGTATGCATCTTACTGTTTTGAATGTAACATTCACACATCTGTGCCTACGTCTAGTTCACTAGTATTGGATTGTCGCGTATTAAGGTTATTTCACGCTAGTATGTATCTTACTGTTCTGAATGTAACATTCACACATCTGTGCCTACGTCTAGTTCACTAGTATTGGATTGTCGCGTATTAAGGTTATTTCACACTAGTATGTATCTTACTGTTCTAAATGTAACATTCACACATCTGTGCCTACGTCTAGTTCACTAGTATTGGATTGTCGCGTATTAAGGTTATTTCACGCTAGTATGCATCTTACTGTTCTAAATGTAACATTCACACATCTGTGCATAGTTCACTGGTATTGGATTGTTGCGTAGTAAGGTTATTTCACGCTAGTATGCATCTTACTGTTCTGAATGTAACATTCACACATCTGTGCCTACGTCTAGTATACTAGTATTGGATTGTCGCGTATTAAGGTTATTTCACGCTAGTATGCATCTTACTGTTCTGAACGTAACATTCACACATCTGTGCCTACGTTTAGTTCACTGGTATTAGATTGTGGCGTATCACGTGAAGAACACGTTCTGAGTTTCTTTAACATCAGATTCGAAGAGTGTGGGTTTTCTACCTCGACAGCTTCTGTTAGGAAAAGAAGTAGTTTTACGCATCTTCTTCAGAATTTTCATAGAACTCCTACCGAAACATTAAATTTTGCCTGTCTCATGAAGTAGCCGTCATCAACCAACACTTTTATGTTTACATATGGCATTTCTGTCCTGGAAGCCACGAGTGGATCACCACACTACTACTGGGCATTATCCTGATGTTGCATTGTTTGGTTCGTTGGGTAATAGCCAAATACAGTGTAAACTATTAACACATGACAACTGTAGTGCAGTTCATTGTCGTACAATAGAAAGATAATAATACTTGAATTTCATCCCAATGTCATCATCTGTTGCCATAGTTACTCATACTACTGTATTTTATTTGAAAACATGGACATCATCTAAGTTCTGTTCTTTATTTGAAAAAGTCACTATACTAGTCTTAAGGGCGGAATGTTAGGCTTATATAACATGGTGATTTTTAAATCGACACTGAAACTGAACTAAACATTTTTGAAGCTTAACTTTTATTGACAAACAGGTGAAAAACATCCGTTTATGATACGATAAATAATAAATATTTTTTTTTGCTCACTGGAACAAGATATTTAAATAATGAAATATTTAAACGATTACAACTTCTATAAGCGTCGACATATTCATTCTTCATGAAACCAGAAGTTTGCCTTGGTATCTGAACTGAGTTCGTGATATGGTTGCCAAACAGCAAGAAAGACATTAATAACTAAAAATGAAATACGGTGTTAGAAAATATATGTATCATATGATCAATACAGTCTAGATATCTGTTCCTCAATATCTGTTCCTCAAATTTCAAAACTTTTATTTCTTGGAGTATCTATTTCCGTTACACAAAGATGTCTGGACAGGTGTAATGGTGTGCCCATTAAAGACCGCCCCTACCCATGAGGTTTGTTTGTCTGTTTGCGTTAGAGCAAAGCCACGTTGGGCTATCTGCTGTGCCCACCGCGGGAAATCGAACCCCGGATTTTAGCGTTGCACATCCGTAAGATTAGAATTAGGGCCCCCTCCCAATGGATTAGCGATAAGCTTACGAACTTGCAACGCTAAAATCCGAGGTTTGATGCCTTACGGTAGACAGCCGGTTATGTAGTCCTGCGCTAAACAAAAACATGCCTTTATATGCCACCTGGTGGAAACACCTCACAAAGAAATTTTATGCAAGCATATACTTTACTGCAGGGTATAGTTAATGCTAAAGCATCTACAATTATACATCGAAATAACAGAAAAACACTGTATATTCCTGTAATCATATCTACTCAGCCTTATTAAGTAAAAGGGAAAATAACTAACCCAGTATTTCAACTAGAATATATGTATACAGGCACAGGAAAGGAGATATTCTACAACTTTTAGAAATTAGCTAACGTATCAACATGCTAGAATATTCTCGTTTAAATTATGCACAATTTTGGCAGGTTTTCAAAGATATTCCCTATTCCCTGCAATAGCTCTTAATATGGAACAGTTTTCAAGTTGGCGTGAGATGAACTTCTCGTGAACGTGGCGGTTTTGCTTAGTGGTCAACGTGCAGGGCTGCTTATCGGAAGATCCTAGGTTTCAGTCACGATATGCCGATAAACACGCCGTAATCGACTGGTTGTCCACCTTCTGGTTAGCAGTTCTAAGCTAGGAGTCATTGCGTCTGAAAGTTAAGGACCTTTGACCTAGGTGTTTAGTTCATGTCTGTCATAAAGTAGTTCAGGTTGAAAATACAAAAATCCTGGCTATTGCTGCGAGGTATACCAATACGACAGATTATGCGTATCTTCAAATTCATGAAGTTTTATCCCTTCTTGTTATTTTTTACATTTCGAAAATTAACTCTACAAAACTATATACTCTTATAAATCGAAAAAAAAAATTCTGTTTTGTAAGTGGAGAGAACAACGAATAGAAATTCTTAACCAAAATTATAAAAACCAGGAATTTGTATTACGTAAAACCATTCAGGTCAAAGTATTAAGAAAAGAAGCGTAACCACTGGCAACAGCGTTTAATTTTGCGTTTTAATGATGTATTTGATGCATATGTATTATAAAACGAAGGCACTGTCATCGAATTACATCAGACAAACAAAAGATTAAGAGTATAAGGCTTAAAAATACAGATGTTATATAGCTTCTTCGTGAGAAACGTTAGTAAATACTTCATTAACCTATATTCCTCTATAGCTAAGTAAAGAGTAAGTTATATCGCAGTCTTCAATTGCATAAAAAAATATGAAACTTTATCTTCAATTTATCAACTTTAAAACCTCTTACGGAAAAGAAAGAAACAAACTAATCGTGAAATATCTGGCTATGAGGATGCAGTTATTTCAGGATTAATTTAAGTGTATTTAAGGAACTAAGTTGACTCATACACACGCGCGCGCGCGCATCATTAATTGCATAAGATATTACATAATATAAAAGGTTAATATATTTGATTTTCTTTCTGACGTTTTTATATATGTTAGTGGAATAAGGGCCCGGCATGACCAGGTGGTTAGGGCGCTTGACTCGCAATCCCCGTCACACCCGCCCTTTTAGCTGTGGGGCGTTATCATGTGACAGTCAATCCCACTATTCGTCGGTTAAAGAGTAGCCCTCTAAGCGCCCTGACCATCTGGCCATGCCGGGCCGTAACATGGGGGATCAGATCCAAACGCTGACCATATGTCACTTCCTTATGGCCACTTAGGGTACATGTCAGCTTTGGTGACAAACGGTCTAGCGGTTCTAACGGACACACCCATACAAACTTTTCTGAAAAAAGCTATTAATTTATATGCATGATTTGGAGCAGATACCTTTGAAATTCGAAGCAAGCAAACCACTCAACCAGTGAGACAAATATTTAGATGTGATAAAAGTCCCGAGACCTTGTAATATCTACCCGTGGTGGGCAGAGCACAGATATCCCAATGTGTAGCTCTGTGCTTAATTACAAACAAAACAAACAAACCTCGTAATATCAACTAAAGATCAAAAGGTACCGCAAGATAAGTAAGATCATTACACATATACAGTTTTAAGAATGGAATTTCGAGTTGAACTTAATTCCTGTTGCGCTTCAATGACAAGGTTTATCCATTTTTATCTTACCACTAACATTTACTTATCTAACATATTATACGAACTTCCTTTAGAATGATTTCACTAATGGTTTTAAGTTTCTGTATTTGCTGGTACTTACCTAATGTCGTTATTACATTATTCTACGTGGCTGTTACATATTCTAAACGATAATGATTTCTTTTTAGTATTGAGTTCATAATTACAATATGAATAATTACTCACCAAATTCCATAAACCTTATTTCCCCGAAAGGGGGTCAAAGGCCTTTGCACCATAGTACAGTAATGTCTTGGCTGTCAGTCAGTCAGTCAGTCAGATATTAAAATGACGTCACAGGGACGCTTAATGTTGCAATTTGTACTGCCGTGACGTCAGTAAAACGTGCGCATGAATCACGAGAAGAATTACGCAGTCTATAGGAGTTTTATTTACTCTTGAAACAGAACACTTTCGGGTACCCTAAGGCAGTACATCAAGTTGCATGATCTCAAGTTTCGTTATCTACAATTCTAACAAATAAACAGAGCTCTTGCTTGAACTGAAAATAGGTATTTGAACACATCTAAAAAGTATTACGGTCTTTTGAGAAATATAATACGCATTTTTAAAAAGAGTCAAATTCCATCATGGGGTTATACTTACAACATGAGTTGTTTCGTGCTAACTTGGTTCGTAATTGTTTTCCACATTTTGTGTCAATACATGCCATTGGTAAAGTGATTGTTTTTATATTTTTGGGGGACAAGAATAATATAATATACGTATTTCGGACTACCTTGAATCTTCTAACCTGGCTGAACCCCATGAGTTATTATTGGGATTACGGCCGAAAATATCGTTAACAGCGGCGGTACCCAACTGACGAAAGAAAACAGTGTACACTAATATTTCTAAGTAGAAACGTTAGAGAACTATATATATATTTAGCTATACTAACTGCTAGGTTGATTTGTATTTTCACTCTAAGTACGTAGCTTGCTCTGATCGGAAGATATAGTAATAATTATCAACTTTATAAATAACTTACACGTAATTGTGAGAATCATCTATTTTAGGCTACTATATTTAAAACCATTATTTTTTGAAAACGTTTCAATTCAGCAATTCTGTTTACTTATTTATTTTCAAACGTGACCTGTTGTAACACGGAGTTTGTTTTTTTGTAAATCTAATAAGTGGGCAACCTTTATTTTATAAGTCAGTAATGTATGTCGTACATGTGTACAATTTTGTGATGGTTCAGTGGTATGGAAAGGTATTTTCAATTTGAACGATACTTTATGTGACACATAGACTAAACTGTAACATTTTCAATTCGAACGATACTTGATGTGACACATAGACTAAACGGTAACATTTTCAATTTGAACGATACTTGATGTGACACATAGACTAAACGGTAACGTTTTCAATTTGAACGACACTTTATGTGACACATAGACTAAACGGTAACATTTTCAATTTGAACGATACTTGATGTGACACATAGACTAAACGGTAACATTTTCAATTTGAACGATACTTGATGTGACACATAGACTAAACGGTAACGTTTTCAATTTGAAACACTTTATGCGATACATAGATTAAACGGTAACGTTTTCAGTTTGAATGATGTGACACATAGACTAAACAGTAACGTTTTCAATTTGAACGACGCTTTATGTGACACATAGACCGAACTGTAATGTTAGAGATCCCAAGTTTCAACCACCCCATCCCCAATTCAAAACTGCTAACCAAAGGGAGGGTAACCAGTCAATAACACCTGCCGTCTACACGGCTACTCTAAACAGTATAGTGGAACTGACTGTCGTGGCTATAACACCCCAACAGCGGCATAATAAGGCTAAAACCTTGGGCTTTCCAATCCTTAGCTCGGAATGTTAACTACTGACCATGGTCAGATGTCTCACAAATAAATTTTGGCGTTTAGAATCCCGATATATTATTGAAATTTCTCTTTTTTTATGTTTATTCGTGAAATTGTAAGGTTCGGTTTACTCGAATTTTAAATGTAGCTTTCAGGTTTTCTTAATCACCCACTAAAGAGGAGCATTTCCAAACTACGAAACCGGTACCAACCAGTTATAAAAATGTTTTTTGAGAGACCCAGTGACCGATTTCGATTTTATTATTGAAGCTGACTTGTGTTCGTATACTGATGTATGTATAAAAATGTAATCTTACTCCGTTGCCTGTAACTTTTTGAGATAGCTACGTGTTGTCTGTAACGTTTCGAGATAGCTACATATTTTGCAGAGCAAGCATAATTTCAATACAACCAGCATATCTCTCTATTTGTGGATTAAATTACATCGTCACGTGACATACGTTATGCCTATCTCTCGTTTATTAACATGAAATTAGGCATTTCATACTTCTTTACACCTACATTGTGCCCTTTGGTCCACACGTAATCAGGTAACATGACGATTTCGGTTTTCATACTTGTAATCACCTTAACTGGAATATCACCACTTGTCTGTTGTAAAGAATAGTTCGAAAACTTGTTTTTTGTTACATCGTTAGTCCTCCGAAGTGAAAGTTGCAACGCTTATAAATCGTCTTTTCGGTAATTAGATAGTTTTGAGATGGTATGTTTATTACACTAACGAAAGAAAACCGTTTCGAAAAGTTAATAGAAAAAAACTAATATATATATATATATATATATTATAATTATCTGTAATAATGATGATGGCGTCGTCGTGCTTTCAGTGGTTGGCTTATAAAACGAATTAATATGAACGGAAATCCAGGGGCAGTTATGGTACATGATATTATAGTTTACAAATCACTTCGTAATTTTACAGGTATTTTGGTATTAATTTCACAGATAATTTGAAACTCGACAATACTTTGGTAATCCTACGAATATTTATAAATACAACCACGTAATTTCTAGAAGGATACGGATTTAATTGAGTGTAAATAATGATCTAGCGTGTCGTTGTTGTTTGTTAAATTTCGATTAAAACCGCTCGAGGGCTATCGGCGCTAGCCGTCCCTAATTTTGAAGTGATAGACTAGAGGAAAGGTAGCTGGTCAACACCACCCACCGCCGACTCTTGAGCTACTCTTTTACCAATGAATAGTGGGATTGACCGCCACATTATAACGCCCCCATAGCTAAAAAGGCGATAATGTTTGGTGACAGGTTTCGACCCCGTCACCTGCACAGTACGAGTCAAGTGTTCTGACCACCAGGCCATGCTAGGCTCAAATTAGCGGAAATAGTAAAGATTTAGGGGCGAAACAGTATTTTATAATACCGTTAGAGTTTAGATTTATAACTAGAAATATGGTTGAAGAAATCATTTTGACTGAGATTGGAAATATGGTTGAAGAAATCACTTTGACTGAGATTGGAAATATGGTTGAAGAAATCACTTTGACTGAGATTGGAAATATGGTTGAAGAAATCACTTTGACTGAGATTGGAAATATGGTTGAAGAAATTACTTTGACTGAAATTGGAAATATGGTTGAAGAAATCAATTTGACTGAGATTGGAAATATGGTTGAAGAAATCAATTTGACTGAGATTGGAAATATGGTTAAAAAAATCACTTTGGTTGAGATTGGAAATATGGTTGGAGAAATCACTTTGACTGAGATTGGAAATATGGTTGAAGAAATCACTTTGGTTGAGATTGGAAATATGG
>NW_013667863.1:133415-136097 GCF_000517525.1 Limulus polyphemus | reverse complement strand
GAAGTATGTGTAGAATTACTTTGACTGAGATTGGAAATATGGTTGAGAAATCACTTTGACTGAGATTGGAAATATGGTTGAAGAAATCACTTTGACTGAAATTGGAAATATGGTTGAGAAATCACTTTGACTGAGATTGGAAATATGGTTGAAGAAATCACTTTGACTGAGATTGGAAATATGGTTGAAGAAATCACTTTGATTTAGATTGGAAATATGGTTGAAGAAATCACTTTGACTGAAATTGGAAATATGGTTGAAGAAGTCACTTTGACTAAGATTGGAAATATGGTTGAAGAAATCACTTTGGTTGAGATTGGAAATACGGTTGAAGAAATCACTTTGACTGAGATTGGAAATATGGTTAAAAAAAATCACTTTGACTGAGATTGAATGCCGATGAGAAAGCAAATAATTTCATAAAACTCTAAACAAACCCAAACTAAATCTAGAAAAAAAGAAAGAAAATTCCTATAACAATGATAAGCTCTTGAATGAAACGTTTAGTTGAAGAAGCAGTAATGGCCTTTCCTAATCACGCCAGTAAAGCTGACATACCTTCCCTAAGTAAAAAACCGGACTTGCCAAAGAATTTGTCCATCATTTCCTTCACACGTGAAATAACAAAGAAACCTGTTTTGTCATGAAAAAGAAAGTGTAGCTTAAAGCAGTGATATCTAAAATAGTGTTCCAAGAATTATGTGAATACGTAGGTATGTAATTCCAACCAGTAAACATTTCAAGGACTACAGTTAGTATAAAAAGCGACTGCACTTCATTGTCCGCACGAATCATGTTGGAGAACAGAGGTGAATCAGCTAATTCATTTCAAACACACGAATATCAAATAGTCTAGAAGTAAGCTTCGAAAGAACAATTATTCTATGTAAGGAAGATAGTAAAATGAACGTGTTTCGTTTATGTCGTGCTCTTCGTTTATACTTGTGTGTTAATGAAACAGTGTAAACTATTCAATTATGACATACCAATGCTTATCATATAAATAATAACACGAACGTAATTATATGAAGGATTTAATAAAACGTTTCGGAATCTTCAAAATTCAATATTCAGTAAGCTAAAGATACATCATACACAATGGTACACCGAGAACGTGATATACTCTATGTCGTGTGACATTAAACAGTTTTAACACAAAACATAACATGTGGTTTAATGCACATTAACCTGATTTAACATGTGTTTAATGCACATTAATCTGATTTAACATGTGGTTTAATGCACATTAATATAATTTAACATGTGGTTTAATGCACATTAACCTGATTTAACATGTGTTTAATGCACATTAATATAATTTAACATGGGGTTTAATGCACATTAATCTGATTTAACATGTGTGTTTAATGCACATTAATCTGATTTAACATGTGTTTAATGCACATTAATCTGATTTAACATGTGTGTTTAATGCACATTAATCTGATTTAACATGTGGTTTAATGCACATTAATCTGATTTAACATGTGGTTTAATGCACATTGATCTGACTTAACATGTGGTTTAATGCACATTAATCTGATTTAACAGGGTGGTTTAATGCACATTAATCTGATTTAACATGTGGTTTAATTTGTAAGAACCGTGTCTGTATTCTAAAAAAAACAACAGACAAAAAAACAACTTGCGTGGTTAATTTGCATTACATTCTGTTCGTTTTTGGTGTAATTACCATTGTGTGTATCGTTGCATCTTTAGTTTACTGAAGATTCCGAAACGTTTACTAATTGATTCGTACAATTACGCTCCTGTTGTTATTTATAATTAAATTACGTTTTCCGAAAAATTAATCGACTGTTTACCTTTTGGTAATTATATTTAAGGTTTCACATGGTATTTTTAAATTGGTTTTCATGATGGAGTACACTAAATAGTTCTAAATACTACTGGGTTGACTTACACTTGTTGAAACGAAAAACCGGGATATTATCATTAACAATATTATATTGTGTAAACATACTTACATTGGACATCCTTCGAAAATCTGAATGATTTGAGCTTTGACACTTCACACGCAGTGGCGATGAGCACTTGATTAAAAACAATATCCTCCTCCAATGAAAACACCAATATTTTCTGTATCTATTTTTTCTTTTTGATTTGTTACAATACGTTTTAGTTCGGACAATGTGGCATAAAGAACATCTCGTAGAATTACCTGCAACAGCAGTACACGGCCGTCCATATAACTAGCGTCTACGTACACATGTATGCATGTTAGGAGTTGTGCTTTGTTACGTCATGGTTACGCACCCATTAAAACCTCCTGACGGGGTATTAACTGTTGTCCGGTCCTCTTTAGACCTGGAAGTTACTAGTGGCGCTGTTAAAAGTAGTACAAAACCGGTCGTACAGAACAAGAATAATAACCAGTTGTGAGAGAAAGTAAAAGATTTGACCTGCTTTGATGTAATCACACACAAACTAGGCCTAACTCTCGGCAGGAAACACTCTCACTATTCCACTTTCTCATGACCCACTACAAATCCAAACTCCAGTCTATGCTGAATGTATATATATATAGCAACCACCGACTACGGGTAGGCTTGGCCCCACGCACGTCGTGGGAAATGGGAGATACGCCAGAAGCACGTGACTTCAGAGTTAGTAGCAGCCACGCGGCGCTGAGTTTGCTCATTCTTTTTTTTTTTTTTTTTTTTT
>NW_013667863.1:131275-133316 GCF_000517525.1 Limulus polyphemus | reverse complement strand
AGAGTTAGTTAGTCAGCCACCGACGGCGGCTGAGTTTGTCTCATTCTTTTTTTTTTTTTTTTTTTAGTTCATCCAAAAAAGGCCTATAATGACTGTCAACAAATTCATATATGGAGTTCTGCTTCTCTGTGATAGAAAAATAAACAACGATCCTTAAGGAATTCCTACTCCATGGGCGCCTTTTTAATACACTAAACAATATTGTTATATTCACATGATTTGTTTACATCGTTATTGGATAATACACTAAACAATATTGTTATATTCACATGATTTGTTTACATCGTTATTGGATAACACACTAAACAATATTGTTATATTCACATGATTTGTTTACATCGTTATTGGATAATATACTAAACAATATTGTTATATTCACATGATTTGTTTACATCGTTATTGGACAATACACTAAACAATATTGTTATATTCACATGATTTGTTTACATCGTTATTGGACAATACACTAAACAATATTGTTATATTCATATGATTTGTTTACATCGTTGTTGGATAATACACTAAACAATATTGTTATATTCATATGTGTCATTCAATCTTCTTATTGGACAATACACTAAACAATATTGTTACATTCATATGTATCATTCAAGCTTCTTATTGGACAACACACTAAACAATATTGTTACATTCATATGTATCATTCAATCTTCTTATTGGACAATAAACTAAACAATATTGTTACATTCATATGTATCATTCAATCTTCTTATTGGATAATACACTAAACAATATTGTTATTATTCATATGATTTGTTTACATCGTTATTGGACAATACACTAAACAATATGTATCATTTAATCTTCTTATTGGACAATACACTAAACAATATTGTTATTATTCATATGTATCATTCAATATTTTTATTGGACAATTCACTAAACAATATTGTTACATTCATATGTATCATTCAATCTTCTTATTGGATAATACACTAAACAATATTGTTACATTCATATGTATCATTCAATATTCTTATTGGACAATACACTAAACAATATTGTTACATTCATATGTATCATTCAATCTTCTTTATACGAAGATAAAAATATATTCATAACAGGAGGTGGGGGGGGGGGCGGTTCAGAGACCACCCCTAAATTCTCAAAAAAACGTCGTTTACAATTCAGCAGCTTAAAAACTGTGGGGCACGCCAGGTTCCTCTTACGTTTTTAATACTTTTATTTTACAAATTTCATTTAGGCTTAAGGTAGGTCACTTAAATTATTTGTTCACAAGAAAAGGTCCACATTTTTTTTTAAAGGAAAACTAAACAAAAAAACGACCCCCCTCTCACACGCGCATACTGTAGCGATGGCTACGCCCCTGTATGGTAATTAAACTAGACCAGATTTACTTTGTCTGGACTAGAAAATCGTATGAATTAGCGAAAGGTAGAGGTAATTTTTTTTTGAAAACTAAAGTACTTACAAAAGACAAGTTTAATCTTTTATCTGACCTAAATACAAAAATAGAAGGCGCCACATGACTGGTAGCTTTAAAAAAAAAAACATTTACGTTCATTCAATGCGCTCTGTAGACGAAGGCACTGAAATAAGAACATACACCGAAAGAAAAATATATTTACTCATAGATATGAGTGTGTGTGCAGACAGATAACATTAAACGATTTGTTACCAGGATAGGATTTGTATCTTTAATAAGCAGAAAAATCCAGGGCATCTCAAACAGAGAGCATATTTATACAGACAACGTTTTCTTTACAAATATGTGGTGTGTCCTTGCTTGTCAACCTACGAGCTTTACTTAGCCAGTACACGTTTTGTAGTCAATCTACTAACGTGTCTAACTCAACATTTTTCTTATTTTACGTATCTGATTATTTTTTAGTTTGTACAAAGTTATGAGAACTTCCTGCCTCTTTTGCGTTTATATTATCAAACTCATATTATAAGAAGTTTAATAATTCAGTGCGAAACTAAGCTATAAAACCTGATTGTCTGTTTATCGTAATAATAAACAATTTAATTTTTTTTCACCTAAAAAAAAAAAAAAAAA
>NW_013667863.1:125083-130433 GCF_000517525.1 Limulus polyphemus | reverse complement strand
GTGGGCTACTCTTTTACCAACGAATAGTGAGATTGACCGGCACATTATAACGCCCCCCCCCCCAACCTGGCCATGCCGGGCCTAAGGTGAAAGGACAGTTATATAGTAATAGCCATCTGGGTCACAAAGTTCCTCTGAACCCAATAAGTCTCAGGTTTAAACTAGTTATAATCAATCTTAAGAAACTACACTACCAAATACAGTTTAAAACAATGAAAGTGGTGGTAAAGAAATTAATATATGCAAAACACCTCCGATTTAGACAAAAAATAGATTTATCACATCTGATTTCGACAAAAAATGATTGTTTTGTTACCTACGATAAAGACTAAAAATAGATTTATCATTCATGTCAGATTTCTACTAAAAATGTATTTAGACTAAAAAATATTATTGTACCATGTCTGATTTAGTTAATTTGTTTACTTTAGAGCAAAGCCAAATTTGGTTATCTGCTGTGTCAACCGCGGGGAATCGAATCCGGATTCTAGCGTTGTAATACCGTAGACATACTGCTGATTTAGACTAAGAAATACCTTTTTTACCATGCGTGATTTAGACTAAAAAATATTGTTTTATCACGTCTGATTTAGGCTAAAAAATATTGTTTTATCACGTCTGATTTAGGCTAAAAAATATTGTTTTAATACGTCTGATAAAAAATACTGTTTCACCTCATTGAAAACCATGAACAGAGCTAATGCTGAATAATATTTCCTAAGGCTGATGTACACGCTTTAGTATTTCAGTTATGATGACGTGTTGTTATTTTCCAGGTTCGTTTTATTATCCTTTTTCCTCGCCAATTTATAATATATTTTTTATATTCAACACATACTTGTTCCTATCTTTAATCTTTTTTTTTCAAATCGTATTATAGCTTACTATTAGTTGTTTATTTCTTTTATTTGTTCTTATCTTCTCAAAAACGTACCTTTCTACATCGTACTCAACAACTGATTCTCAATATCATGCAGTGAAATAGCAATATGTTTCTATTGATTATCGACAGTAAATCACTCTCAACAGTTGCGGTTATCTCCGTTAGTTGACAGACTAAATTTTATGGGCATGACCTCTTACACATAAACCAGCTTTTAAGAATGTGCCAGGTCTCTAACTGTTCTATTTTTTAAAGACATTCTTAAACTCTCGTCTCAAGATGTTGAAAAAATTTTATGATGAAAAGTCTTACACCAAGTTTAAACCAAAATCCTTTCAACATTTTAGTGACTTCGCTGCTTCTTCCACGTTCAGTACAGACCTGTCGTCTTGACATGAACCCCAATACACAACCCCCTCCCATTGGCTATCCATCTCTCTTCATCTCCTTCAAATCGTAGCAAATTCTCTCAGAATGATGGACTGGGCGTGACCTTAGCAGTTAGCGTGTCTGGACTGTGAATCTAAGGATTCCTGGTTTACATTCCGTTACCGCAAAAACTTGCTCCGTTCTTTGGAGTTGTGCGTAGGTGATAAGAGTGACGGTCAAATCTAATTTTTCGTCAAATAACTATCGCCTAATAGTTGGCGGTGTGAATGCTGTAGCCCTTTTCAGACTGATCTATTTGTGTTTTAAACCCTGCCACCTGGAATAATTAGTAGTCATCTCCTGTTACCAAGGAAATGAGAATACAAACTATCTATTTCAAGACAATGTGAAACAAGACCGTTCTGTTTACCAGTCTCTATTCATTTTAGGCACCGATATTTTCACTACCACAGTATTGACTTCTTGGTCTAAATAACCCTTGACTGATAATAACTTGACTCAAACTTCCGTCTCTTCTATCTATATTTAGACGTCTCATATTAATTTCCCGAATTATTGCAGGGCCTCCGAAGGACCTTAACTTTCATCACTTGCTCCTTTTGCAACTGAGGTCCTTTTCCAGATGTTTCCTGCAGTATTGCGTCAAACAGATTCATCAAGATACGTTCTTAGTCGTAAATCCTGATTGTTCTGTCTCAACCGTACTGACTGTAAATTTTCTGAACTCAATAATTTCCTTTCTCTTGACTATAATTCACACTTGATATTTACACCATCTGTGGCTGGTCGTTTTTCTACGAGCTCTGTTTTTTACAGTGGTCGTCGAGCCACTTAATACAGTCACTATTTTAATTACCTTTGTAACACAAGGCAAAGAAGGACACTACGTCCTTGAGCACCCTTAGTATTCAAACCTAAATAGCTATTAAGAAAAAGGAAAAAGAGAACCGTACAATTAATGGCAACCTTTTATGGCAAGTGTAGATTGAACAAGAATTTACAGTTTTTAAAATTTATCCATTTTGATTGCTGTGAAATAAAAAAAAAAAAATGTTAGCTTCCCATCTATCTTATCATTCGATCTTATCCGTCTAATGTTAGACTTAACAATTAATGACACTACGCTTGCACTAAACACTTAGTCATATGCGATTTGTTCAACTACACATACATCTTCTCATTCTACATCCTAAAAAACATTCGAAGGGGAACAAATATACACATAAGGTGTGATCTTTCTTACTTCCGTTTAGTCTATCTGCTCATCTAGAATTTGTTTAAACGGTGGTTTGTGGTTGGGAATAAGTTATTATCTAGTATCGTGAGGATGTCAATCATGTTCAGTCATTCCATACTTTCCTCCTGCATACCTACCTTTTTAATTCCATACTTTCCTCCTGCATACCTACCTTTTTAATTACATACTTTCCTCCTGCATACTTACCTTTTTAATTACATACTTTCCTCCTGCATACTTACCTTTTTAATTACGTACTTTCCTTCTGCATACTTACCTTTTTAATTACACACTTTCCTCCTGCATACTTACCTTTTTAATTACATACTTTCCTCCTGCATACTTACCTTTTTAATTACATACTTTCCTCCTGCATACATACCTTTTTAATTACGTACTTTCTTCCTGCATACTTACCTTTTTAATTACATACTTTCCTCCTGCATACATACCTTTTTAATTACGTACTTTCTTCCTGCATACTTACCTTTTTAATAACATACTTTCATTCTGCATACTTACCTTTTTAATTACATACTTTCCTCCTACATACCTACCTTTTTAATTACATACTTTCCTCCTGCCTACGAAAAGTTATCAGAGTATGTCGAAAAGAAAAATACATTCACGCAATG
This sequence comes from Limulus polyphemus, assembly GCF_000517525.1. NCBI lineage: Eukaryota > Metazoa > Arthropoda > Merostomata > Xiphosura > Limulidae > Limulus > Limulus polyphemus. The sequence continues at coordinate 127,288 of NW_013667863.1, read as the reverse complement.
ACTCTTATTGAAAATGAAATCCCAGCTTCGCCCATCTAAACTCTTCAAATAGAAAGCTTTAGAACAAAAATATTAGAGGTGGTCATTGACATTTTATCTTTAGTTAGTTACTTAGAAGAATTGTGAAGTTACAGAGTTACGAACGCCTACTACGTTCGTCAGAGAATGTTTTTGTTTCGTTTATAAAAAAGGAGAAATATTACTGATGTTTAACATCGCGATATTGGGATTATTTTACAAACCACGCGCTGTTAGTAACAACACAATCACCAAAAAATATATCCAAAACGCCTTTTATGGTTAACATATGAGCAGAATAATGATTCTAACTACGTTTATTAATGAACGAATTTCGTGTTCCTGTTTAATATCATCTTATACAGACGTAAAGCTATTTGCCACGTGCCCATTGCATTACTGTATATGTATTCAGAGGGTAAGGAACTCCAAACACTTATGAAATGTGAGAAGAAAAGAGTAAAACACCCCTAAACTGAATATAGTGTTGTTTTCGCTGAATAGTAAAATGTCAACATACATGCACTGTTCTCTCTATGGCACTTGGATAGGTGAAACGTGGGGCGTCGAACATTTATATTAAATATTGGATGGGTGAAACGTGAGGCGTCGAACATTTATATTAAATATTGGATGGGTGAAACATGAGGCGTCGAACATTTATATTAAATATTGGATGGGTGAAACTTGGGGCGTCGAACATTTATATTAAATATTGGTTGGGTGAAACTTGGGGGCGTCGAACATTTATATTAAATAAGCAGCCTGGCTATATAAAAAGAGCCCACTCTTTTCTTGTAAGTATCATTTCTTCTCTGTACAATATATTCCCAATTCTTGGTATGTGATTCCGAAAGTTTAATTTAAAACACTAATAAGTAGGATTATCTCATTTCTTTCCTGGTGACGTTACATCTGAAATACGCATAAAGCAAATTCTTAACATGCGTTAACATCAATGAGCCAAAACAAACGTGTTTATCGTCAACTTTTAAAAAAGTAAACTGTGCAAATGCATCAAAGATGTTTCTAGTGCACGTATTCGGAACACTTCACTAAAAGTTTCATATCAGCCGTCCCTACTTTAGCAATGAAAGACTAGAGGGAAGACAGCTACTCATCACCACCCACCGTTAATTGTTGGGCTACTCTTTTACCAACGAATAGTGGGATTGACCGTCGCATTATAACGCCCCACGGCTGAAAGGGCGAGCATGTTCGGTGGGACGGGGATTCGAACCCGCGACCATATTTTGGAAAAATTTGTTTGCTGAATTTTGCGCAAAGCTGTTAGAGGGCTATCCACACCAGCCGTTCCGTATTTTGAAATGCTAGAGTAAACGGAAGGCAGCGAGTCAACACCGCCCACCGTCAACTCTTGGACCACTCTTCACCAACGAAAAGTGTCATTCACCATCACATTATAACGCTCCCACAGCTGAAAGGTCGAGCAGTCAGTCAGTGACGGAATGTAAATGAACACATGGGTAGGTAAATATACAAAAGTACTGCAATGCATTGTCATAATTACACTTTTTAAAATATACGTCGCACATACAACATTGGCTATCCACAAAGCGAGTTTTTTTACATGTACGAAGTGCAAAGAACAGAATACGATTTTTCAAGTCCAGTCATCGGCAAATTTTTTGGTATAAATAAAATTTGTAATTAGGTTGTTTTTCAATGTAACAAGCTGCGTGGTCGACAAATCTGAGCTCATCTATAAACACGAGAAGTATTAGGTCGTCAAGAAATTAATGTCGCGTTTTGGAACACTTTCATTAACCCCCCTCAAAAAACAAAACAAAAAAAAACACGTACATCACGCATAATAGTTAAACGAACCGCCTAAACGTCACGTTAGTGTAGCCTGTATTATGTGTAAAGTTTAGTATACTCTAATCCCTTATAGTGATGCCACACGACGAGACACACATTAGGCATGTAATGCTGTTTGAATACAAGAAGGGAAACAACGCCTCTGTAGCGACACAAAGAATATCAAAGAAGTTTATGGAAATATTTTGAACGTTCGTAAGTGTCAACGATGGTTCAGTAAATTTCGTTCAGGTGACTTTAGCTTTGAAAAATGTGATGGCAGGGGCCGACATGCTGGAATTGATATTAATGCTCTGAAGACGCTTGTTGAGTCTAACCCAAGGCAACATTCGTGAAATGGCCCTG
>NW_013667863.1:107344-124125 GCF_000517525.1 Limulus polyphemus | reverse complement strand
GTAATCCAAGGCAACACACTCGTGAAATGGCCATGAAATTGTATGTCTCTCATGAAACAATACATAAACATCTAAGGAATATTGGAAAACTCCATAAAGAAGGTGTTTGGGTGCCTCACGAACTCGTTCGCTGCAACACCATCTTAATGGGAAGACGTATGCAAATGTGGAAGGTGTTAAAGAGGACATCGACATGTTTTTTTTGCTTCAAAGTCAAATGATTTCTTTAATAAGGACATTAACAACCTGATTGTAAGATGGAAAAGTATCATCGATAAGAATGGAGTCTATTTCATTTAATAAATGTTTTGTTTTGATAAGTTCTTCGGGTTTTTTCATGTAAAAAAAAGCGACATTAATTTCTTGATGACCTAATATTATCTATATATTAGCTGCGGCCCGCTAAACATTTGCGGTAGTTTTCATACCCTTCGCTTGAATTTTCCTTATTCAATCATTTTCATGCACGGCATTTAAGCTACGCTTTCTTGCAGGCTTTATGTGTTAGATCGATAAATACTGTTCTATTTAAAAAAAACATTTTACGTGGTCAGACAAACAAACTCATGTAAATGTAACTTTATTAAATAAAACTACACGTAAAGTAAACAATAAAGCATAGTAATTGTGTTTATAGTAGTGTACAGAGTATGAAACAGTTATGAGCGTTCAGTGTATGACACAGTTTTATTAGTTGAAATAAAGTAACTTACAAGAACGAAGAATAAAGCCTGTAGTAAAGAAAAAGTAGCTAAAAGGTGTTTATAGCAGTCTATGAAACGAACCGAAGCTAAATTACTGCAAAGTAAAGTATAATTAAGGTTGTAATGAATGAAAACTTAGCTGAATATGCAGAAACGTCTGAATGCGTGTACATAAAGTGATAAAAATATGGTTTTGAATGAACTGTGCATGCATATTTTAGACCTAAATAAGTCTAGAAAGCCCATAGAAATTATATTTAGTGTAATATTCGTTTTTTTTAAGGAAATTACACCTGGGTTAAGTGTTGTTTGTGTGAAATAGTTTGGAAATAAAAAAACAACAACTAAAGTTGAAATCTAGACCAGTCGTCACGTGATGACAACGACATTGTGCCATCGTGTTCCATACTGGTTGCATTGAAAAGTTTGACAAAGCAAACACAAGTAACGAGGTTCTGAATTGAAAAGCTAATATACAATCCGGACTCCTCGGACAAAGGTCTTTTTAACAATATGAGAGTTGTAGCGTTTGATCGACAAAATTGCGAGAATAGTTCCGGACAGACAAACGTAAGCGTAATGTTTATATAGATTAGATCAATATCAAACACTTTGTTATAGTCACGTGCTTTAGAGTGTTGCTTGGCATGGAAAGAATAACATTACTAACTACGTGCCTTAGAACAGTGCGTTGTAGTAGAGTGAACTACAGAAGAATATGAATTGAACGTTACTGGCTACGTCTTTAGAACATTGTGCTACAGGAGAATGAAGCTCAAATTTACGAGCTACGTCTTGCAACGTTTTAGTAAAGGAGAACCTGACAAATTAAAGGGTAAACTAACAGCATCCACCAGTTCTTGTGCCATTACCATTGTCTGATCGGTAGTGGGTTTTGACTGTCATTCTTATAGCGCACCCCTAAGTGTGGAATGCGTTTTCTGGCAATGAAACACACACCGGACACCCTAACAGCAAGGCCACACCAGACCTATGGCATAAGGGAAACAAATTGAAGAAGACGAAACACTGACGACAATCACGACCTTACCTGACGACAATCACGACGTAATGGATTTGTCAAAACGATTCATACCAATCGATGCAGACACCATCCAGAAAATTTGATTCTTTAATTGAATAAATAGATTTGTTTAAACAGTTACAGACACCCCCAATGAAAGAATAGACCATTCCAAGCTTTTACTTCTTGTTAAATAAATGTTTAAACAACTATATTTATTCAATTATGTACCAGCTGCCCAGTGTCGGATAACAATACGAAGAATAAAATTTTGGCGAAATGCAACAAGTTTTTCAAATACCTATAGAATGATAGGTTTTTTTTTGTGAGTGTAAAACACTTAAATACACCAGTTCGATTCTTTAATCATTCCGAAAACAAAGGATTGATATAACATGCAGTAAGTTTTAACACGAAATGGTGATAGGAGATAAATACTTATTTAAGTTTTAGTTTTAATCAGATACCATTGTTATTCTCTTGTTCAAAGAAATCAGTAAAATACGCAAAATGTAATAATTTTACTAAGTTTCACTGATTTATTTTTTTTTATAGTGAGAAGATTATATCCAGTGGATAATGCTCCAAAAGCTTAGAAAGTAAATTGGAATTTCATTAGTACGTGTATACGCTTTGTTGCCCCCCAGTGGCACAGCGGTATGTCTGCGGACTTATAACGCTAGAAACCAGGTTTCTATACCCGTGGTGGGCAGAGCACAGATAGCCCTTTGTGTAGCTTTGTGCTTAATAACAAACATATATGCTTCGTTGAAGCGCAGAGCTGGAGAATTCGATCGTTGCGCTGCGTCCACTGCAAGTATCGAACCCCGATTTTTAATGTTATAAGCCCTAAAGCTGAGCCAGCGTTGGTTAAATTGTGACAAGTCTTCTAAAAACGATAAAGGTCTTTACCTTACACACTCTTTATCATCTCCTTACACGTAAACAGTTTTCTAAAAACTACATCTCTCATCCTTAGCCAGCTCTTTACACGTAAACTACGCTTCATATCACTAGCTCTTCCATCTCCAAAACTAAGGTATCTCAGTTCAAGCGGAAGTTGTTGTGAAACTAACGGAATAACGTTGTCTTCTATAAATAAAGTTTACGCTAGTACGTTTTAGGTTTGTTTCATCTAACCCTAAGCTTCAACTGAATTTTAATGTTGTTGTTCTTTCCTGTACGGAAATGTAAGAATTTACAACCTTGTTTTAAAATCCAATAAAGGATACCAATTCATTCACTTCAAAATATGAATGATATAACTTCTGTAAAACAAATACCAGTACTTTATCGGGAAGGATATCAATAAATATCAATAAAGGATATCAATTCATTCACTTCAAAATATGAATGATATAACTTCTGTAAAACAAATACCAGTACTTTATCGGGAAGGATATCAATAAATATCAATAAAGAATATCAATTCATTCACTTCAAAATATGAATGATATAACTTCTGTAAAACAAATACCAGTACTTTATCGGGAAGGATATACGACAAGTGTCTTTGCATAGTGTCGATACGTGAACATTTCTTAAGCTAGATTTCCTAACGCGATGGCCCGGCATAGCCAGGTATTTAAGGCGCTCGACTCGTAATCTGCGGGTCGCGGGTTCGAATCCCCATTCCATCAAACATGCTCGCTCTTTCAGCCGTGGGGGCGTTATATAGTGGCGGTCAATCCTACTATTCGTTGGTAAAAGAGTAGCCCAAGAGTTGGCGGTGGGAGGTGACGACTAGCTGCCTTCCCTCTAGTCCATCACTGCTAAATTAGGGATGGCTAGCGCAGATAGCCCTCGTGTAGCTTTGCGCGAAATTCATAACAAACCAAACCTTACGCGATTTATTTTTAATTATTTTTGACCATCGACACATAAAAAGTACTGATGAAGAGAGAGAGAGAGAGAGTATCAATGAAACTTGCTTCCTTTTTTTTTGTTTTAGAAAACATCCTGTAAAACATGGGATACACGAACCTCTATCGTATACTACAAAAGGAATAATAAGAAAAAAAAGAACTAGGCGAGTATTTTGTCATACTTATGTTAAAATCTTATAGCATGCCTTTGTAGAATACAATACCCAACGACCTCTATTGTTATCATATCCGAACATGTAGATATGTAGTATCCTGTCACGTGGGGCAACAGTTATTTGCAAACAGACTACTCTGACAAAGTCTTCCGGCAAAAAGAACAAAAAAAAAAACAGCAGTGTTTATTTCGTTTTTCACCAATCAAAATGACATATATGATAGATAGCGATGTATATATATATATATATATATATATAGGTTGTCTATGCAATGTATCACATTCTTGTCTTTCTTTTTTGTCGATAACTTGTCATTAGGAACGTTCGACTCTTTTTTTTTTCTTTCAGACTATATTTAAGGATAAAGGTACAATTTTAATTATGTACTAGAAAATGAACAGCCTTGAAAATTCACCGATTGGTCACATGTTTTATTTCTCGAAACTTGTTGCTTTGTGCTGGTGTTAACACGTGGCTCTGGGCGCTCGTTGTACGAGTCACAGCTGCGTTTCTTTTTTAATGGAATGATCTGGATTAAGACAAACGTTTTTACCAGATCCCAAGATCGTTTAGCATAACATAATACTTTACAAACGAAGTGTTATTTGTTGCGTAGAGGTCACGCGCACTTTCGGTGTATGCTATCTGCCTGGCTTTCTGTACTGGTGAATTACGTACAAAAAAAGCACGGTTATTACTCAAAAATCAATTGTTCATACTTCAATTAGGTGGCAAAATGTTCATACTTCAATTAGGTGGCAAAATGTTCATACTTCAATTAGGTAGCAAAATGTTCATACTTCAATTAGGTAGCAAAATGTTCATACTTCAATTACGTAGCAAAATGTTCATACTTCAATTAGGTAGCAAAATGTTCATACTTCGAATTAGGTAGCAAAATGTTCATAGTTCAATTAGGTGGCAAAATGTTCATACTTCAATTAGGTGGCAAAATGTTCATACTTCAATTAGGCAGCAAAATGTTCATATTTCAATTACGTAGCAAAATGTTCATACTTCAATTAGGTAGCAAAATGTTCATACTTTAATTAGGCAGCAAAATGTTCATACTTCGGATTAGGTAGCAAAATGTTCATACTTCAATTAGGCAGCAAAATGTTCATACTTCAATTAGGTGGCAGAATGTTCATACTTCAATTAGGTAGCAAAATGTTCATACTTCAATTAAGCAGCAAAATGTTCATACTTCAATTAGGTAGCAAAATGTTCATACTTCGGATTAGTTGGCAAAATGTTCATACTTCGAATTATGTGGTAGAATGTTCATACTTCGAATAGGTAGCAGAATGTTCATACTTCGAATTAGGTGGCAGAATGTTCATACTTCGGAATAGGTAGCAAAATGTTCATATTTCGGATGGTTATGTTTGTACCACATTATTGTAACTGTAATATAATCACTGCGACTCGTTATGTTTTTTAACTAAACAAACCCTAATCAGAAAATCTTATAACTTACAAGTGTTCATTTTAAAATAACTGCCGATAACACAAAATGACTTGCATAAAATAATATATTCCTAGCCGCAGGACGCAGAGATGAGACTCGATTTATTGCCAAAGACACCCTTCTTTTAAATTGTGAACCTCCTTAAGGTTCTTTACATGAACATACTTGGCACAAATCTGAGTTGACTTCGGAACAATGTTATCATTTCAATTGCAATTGAAAGCCTACTTTATACGTGTTAAAAGCTCGTCCCGCGATTAACTATTCTCGGCGAGTGCAGATTTTAAAGATGAGGCCTCCTGTTATGTTAATTTATTTTTAATCTAATACAATCCGCCCTTGAAAATACAATCCGCCCTTGGAAATTGTGTTTAAATTCCCAACAGAATTAACAATAAAATATAATTTCACTAACTATTCCAGTAAGTAGTTAATTTATTTTAAAATAATTTAGTATGTAAAGTAATGCCGCTAAATTAATTTTGTTATAAGCATATACTTTATCGATGAGCCGAGTCTTGCTTCGTGGATTAGATAGCCCGGACTTTGAATCCAAAGTGTCCTAGTTCACGTCCGGTCTGATAAAAGTAACTCAAGAGCTGACAGTGGGTGTCGTTGAATGTCAGTCAAATTTAGCGAAGGGTATGCGCGAATAGTTTATTCGAAGTTCTTTCTGCCTTTTGAGGTAATTGGGAAAACACCTTGGGGATAATAATAATAAATAAACTGCTAAAGCTAAAGCTGTGTGATGGATAGGCAGCACTGTATCTATTTTAAATTTATGGGTGTTTGACAAGTTTGATTGATTAATATATATATATATATATACATAACAGATTTTATGTTAAGAAAAAAAAAAGAAATTGAAAAGTTATTATTTCTAAAACGCTTTTATCAACGCTAAAATAAAACTAGACTTTGTCCTGATTCAGAATAACGCCCAATTTCATACTGCCACGATTGCGATGAACTATCTTGAACAACCAACCGTTAAATCACAGTTTGGCCTAAATCCTAATCTAAAGGTCGCGGGTTCGAATCCCCATGACCGCACATCTCTCTCTTTGAGCCGTGAAGGCGTTTTAGTGTGATAGTCAATTACACTGTTCGTTGATAAAAGAGCAGCCCAAGAGTTGGTGGTGTTGACTAGCTGCGTTTCCTCTAGTCTAACACTGCTAAATTAGGGACGGTTAACGCAGATAGCCCTTGTGTAGCTTTACGCGAAATTCAAAACCAAATCAAGTGATATCTGTGAGACCTCCTTAGATGTCCTATTTGTCATCGCGGATGCTCCAATAAAGAATGGTGAGTTTAAATTGTTACTAGTCTTATTGTGATGTAATGTTACATGTTCCACCATGTTACCAGCTGAACACTACATTTATGATTTGAGGTTATTCATGTTTCACGGGCTAGAATTAGCAATATGTTATATAAAAAAAAAAATATTTAACTGTCTATTAGTGAGTGAATCTTGTTAAATTGGTTGAACAATAACTTATGTATAAGTACTCTCCCTTCTGAGTAGTTAAATTATAACTGCTGCATGTAAAGTAAGCATTCCTTATAGGTTATAAATCTAGATATTAATCAGAACATCAATATTACAAACGTTTTCAGGTACGTACAGAAATACGGTTCTGTTTTCTGGCACAGAAAATGATTTTTTCTTGAAAGTTTCGCGTTTTATTTTTTTTTTAGAGGTAAATTAACTTGTTATTCACGAAAATGACAAACACGTAAGTTCTCTTGGCATGAGATAAATGTAATGTTGGATTGTTGTGGAAATCAGTGACTAGAAAATACCTTAACTGTTTCATTCATGAAACTACTTCTTACTGATGGAAGTATTAAAACCTAGCAGAAAGATTGTTTGTTTGAAGTTAAGCACAAAGCAACACAATGGGCTATCAGTGCTCTGCACACCACGGGTATCGAAACCCGGATTCTAGCGTTGGAAGTCCACAGACATACACTAGCAGGAAGAAAGGATATTCTTACAAATGACTCAATTTTTGGTAATTTGTGTACCTGTTACAAGCCTATCTGTTGAATTGAATTTAAAGGTCTAATTTGTTGAGTTAAATAGAAGTTTGGTTTTTATATAAGCTTATTATCCTGCAGCTTCTGTGTCTATAAACTGTTTCTCAGTTAGCAAGAGAAGGCATAGGATGTCAGGTGAACGTGAGGTAGTATGTAAACTGAACATACGTATCACTGATATTATATATTCTACTACAAGTAAACTTATCATACATATCACTGATATTATATATTCTATTACAAGTAAACTTAACATACATATCACTGATATTCTATATTCTATTACAAGTAAACTTATCATACGTATCACTGATATTATATTATACATATCACTGATATTATATATTCTGTTACAAGTAAACTTAACATACGTATCACTGATATTATGTATTATATTACAAGTAAACTTAACATACATATTACTGATATTATATATATTCTATTACAAGTAAACTTAACATACATATCACTGATATTATATATTCTGTTACAAGTAAACTTAACATACATATCACTGATATTATATATTCTATTGCAAGTAAACTTAACATACATATCACTGATATTATCGCTCGAAGCAGTTGCGCATACCTTGCGTACCCACTACAGCCGGACGAGATCATTTTTACGCAGGAATATTACATACATTTTATAACCATATCTCACAAGATGTGGTCAGTAGGCAATTCAAGGTCGAAAAGAGGTCAACATTGAACGCATATATTTTCGTTTTGAGATACCTATAGTTTCGTTTTGAGGTACCTATAATTTCGTTTTGAGATACCAATAGTTTGGTTTTGAGATGCCAACAGTTTCGTTTTGAGATAGTTATAGTTTCGTTTTGAGATACTTTTAGTTTCGATTTGAGATACCTATAGTTTCGTTTTCTAAAAACAAATCTTACTTACTATAAAAGCTGTAACTTGTAATAAAAAACGTGAATACTTATATTTGATGTAGTTAGGCCTAAAATAATGTGATAACAATTACATTAACTGTATATTTGTTTTGTTTTCAGTATTCCTTTTAATTTGTCTATTTCTGATCTAAAACCTTAAGAGTGTAAACACGGCGTTTCAGATATATTTTTCGTTTCCGACAAGCCACTGATGAAAACGTTTTTCATCTAGTTTGACTTCTTTTTTTTTTAATTTGGTGTAAAGCTACTCAAGGGATTTCTGCTCTAGTCGTCCCTAAGTTAGAAGCGACAGACTAGAGGAAAAGCAGCTAGTCAACACCATCCACCGCCAACTCTTGGGCTACTCTTTTACCAACAAAAAGTAAGATAGATCGTCACATTATAACGACCCCACGGCTGTAAAGGTGAACATGTTCGATGATAGAATTTGAACTCGCAACCCGCAGATTGCAAATCGAGTTCCCTAACCACTAGGCCATGCCAAGCTGTTCTGAATTTCGGTGTAAGAATCGGTTAAGGTTGAGAAAGGTGAGAAAGCGATTGACTTTTGTTCAGTCCCAAAGGAACTAAGGGATTACAGTGCTAAGTACTTAGAGGATTATTAGATGAGCGGCACAATCTATATATATTATTAAAACTCTGAGATTGTTTGTTTCTTTGTCTGTAATCAAATACACCAAAAACGGCGCACAATAGCGCCATATTTGTGATGAAATGAGAACAGAAATGAGAATAGAAACAGAATAAAACAAGTTAACGGCGCTAACTCGGTAACCCGTGGCCCGATGAAGTTTCGTAAAGAGCGCGAACGGTAGTTTGATGTAAAATTACTCATGCTAGAAGTTTTCATAAAAGTGACCCGAAATAACGGCGCTAACTCGCCCCCCTGTCCGATTTTAACAAACCTTGTTTTATTCTGTTTTTATATCTCATTTCATTACAAATATGGCGCTATTGTGGGCCGTATTTCGGGTCACTTTTATGAAAATTTCGAGCATGAGTAATTTTACATCACGCTACCGTTCGTGCTCTTTACGAAACTTCTTCGTTCAAATCTATTTCCCTGTCAATGTTCCCATCTTAATTAAAAGGCGTAAGATGACAAAAACAAGATCTTGAAGAATTTTTCAATAATGTGCCTTGGTTATGGTAGGTAATTCGAAGAAAAAATAAAGTGTTACTGTTTCTTATTTGTAGGAGGCTTAAGAGGAAAACCCACAACATAATCAACTAATTCATCACGATACCTGAAAACTCTGACTTCACTTTTTTGAAAAATGAAATTGTCTTTACTTTTATTCCCGATCAATAATCAAATATCTTTTCGTAAATTATGAATAACATGAATGGATTGAAATATCTAATTAAGTTATCTCAAAATAAACCTTCATTTCGGTGAAATATTGAAATTAGCTTGAATTCTTCATAACCTCTGAATAGTGGGTGATCCAACGGGTCACGGTGGTCTAGTAACCCCTATAGTTATAAGTCCTTTTAATCTGAAATAAGAAAAACTGGTGTCTTTGGTGTGATTTGGAGAGAAATATAAAAGACAAGGCAATCAATGAGAAAAAAAGAGATGTGAGAGAGAACATATATAAACCGAGAGAGAGGCGAAGGAAGATATGCTGCCAGTAAGAACCAAAGCTTATTTTAGATCTATGTGTTGTTTATTATAGTAATAAACAGAAATTTATGTTTAAATTTGGTATGAATCAAGTCTTGATACAAATAAGTAAAAACCTTAATAAAATATAAGGGAAAGTGACGTGCCAGTACAGCACGATCGTAACAAAGTCGACCTGTGATGTGAGAAGACGACCTTATCTTTCAATACAAAATACAAACAATAAAAGTACGAGCTAATAATAAAACAGAATTGTTGTTCCAAACTTACTATTATCTAATTTATGGGTATTTTTGTTAGAGGGCCTGGTGTGGGCGATCGGCTCAAAATCTCGAATCCCAATGTTAACATTGAATTTTGTTGACTATATGCCTTTGATCTGTTTTTATGCCCGGTATGGCCAGTTGGTTAGAGCGCTCGCAATCTGAGGGTCGCGTGTTCGAATCCTCGTCTCACCAAACATGCTCGCCCTTTCAGCAGTGAGGCCGTTATAATGCGACGGGCAATCCCACTAATCGTGGGTAAAAAAAGTAACCCAAGAGTTGGCTGTGGGTGGTGTAGACTAGCTGCCTTCCCTCTAGTCTATTTCTTCTGAATTAGGGACGGCTAGCGCAGATTGTCCTCGAGTAGCTTGGCGCGAGATTTAACATAAACAACCCTCTAAATGTAAGTACTTGATAAAGCAGGAATGCAGCCATCTTGTTCAATAACTTATATCAACAAAACACTGGTGATTAGGGCGCTCGACTCGCGATCTGCGGGTTAAAGTCTCTTAACTGAACATGCTAGCCCTTTCAGCCGTGGGGACGTTATTATGTGACGGTCAATCCCAGTATTTGTTGGTAAAGAGCAACTTAAGAGTTGGCGGTGGATGGTGGTGTTGTCGTTTTGTAGGGCGTTTAACTGGCATAGACCTCCAGAATACTAACAAAACGAAGTATTTTTTCTCATGTGAAGATTAAAGTATGTTAAACATATCCAAGAATCTTTCTCTGTTCTATATATATATTTAATAATGTGTTATCTCTAATTTATGCATAGCGTAATTATGATTAAAGCATAATAGTAAATTGACAAACAACGATTTATAAGACTAATGAAGTGGTTTGAGTTTTGAGGAACATATTACATGTTTCGCCAGAAGATTTGTTTGTATTTTTAAATGATCTTTCAAAGCATGTTGTGTGTTCCTTAAAACTATAGCCACACTTCATTATTCTTATAAACCGTTGTCTGTAAATTTGCTATTACATTGCTATAAAGTATTTCCATACACAAGTATTATTAAAATATATTATATTCACAAGGCTTTTGTTAACCAAAGATGCAAAGATATTAGCAAATTATTTTTCAAAGGAACTTGCAACCAAATTTCAGAAACGTTTATAAAATCAAACACGAGTAACAGTTAAGAATTTGATTAATGTCGACTTCTTATAATTATGATCTTATTTAAACATAAACAAGGCCTGTCCCTTGACAACACGATCTCATTCATTCCACACACACGTCGATATGATACTGAAATCAGCAGATTATAAAAGTATTTTTTCTATTAACAGAAACTTTTACTGAACTAGAAAACCGATAATGCCTGCGAGCCACCGATACAACGCTTGGGCCACATAAGTCGCCCAGCCGTGAAATTCAAATGGTTTAAAGCAATGGAACTTCCTGTCTTGTATAATTGTAGTTTCTGGGCAGGTTTTCAATTCTTTGCCACCAGAGAAAGCTTTGATTCTAACAACATTCAAAAGATTTCATGCATAACATCGCAATTCGTATTAGTTTTCCTAATAAGGAATATTCAATATGCGGTGAAAATACCTTTTTTTTTGTTGTGTGTGTGTGTGTGTCCAAAGGCGTTATTAAGCTCTCAGAATGAACTACTGTATTTTAGCGCCCTCTATTCTTGCACCACTTGTGTATATCAATCGACAATTCCTGTTATGTTAAGGCAAACAATGCTTGAGGTTTTGTAAAGTAAATTTTGACTATAAACCAGTTATATTGCTTATGTTATACACAAGAAATAAAGAAGTGTGAATTCGCACTTTTAGATGAGTGAAGAACTGATAAAGGAAGTTCACGTAAAACATGTACATCCTCGAATGTAGATGAGTAAAGAACTGATAAAGGAAGTTCACGTAAAACATGTACATCCTCGAATGTAGATGAGTGAAGAACTGATAAAGGAAATTCACGTAAAACATGTACATCCTTGAATGTAGATAAGTGAATAACTGATAAAGGAAGTTCACGTAAAACATGTACATCCTCGAATGTAGATGAGTGAAGAACTGATAAAGGAAGTTCACGTAAAACATGTACATTCTTGAATGTAGATGAGTGAAGAACTGATAAAGGACGTTCACGTAAAACATGTACATCCTTGAATGTAGATGAGTGAAGAACTGATAAAGGAAGTTCACGTAAAACATGTACATCCTTGAATGTAGATGAGTGAAGAACTGATAAAGGAAGTTCACGTAAAACATGTACATCCTCGAATGTAGATGAGTGAAGAACTGATAAAGGAAGTTCACGTAAAACATGTACATCCTCGAATGTAGATGAGTGAAGAACTGATAAAGGATGTTAACGTACATAAAACATGTACATACTCGAATGTAAATGAATGAAGAACTGATAAAGGATGTTAACGTAAAACATGAACATCCACATCCTCGAATGCATTTATTACGCATTTCTTCATTCATTAACTTCATAACTGGTGTACATTTTCATCTTTTTTTTTTTTTTTTTTTTTACTAAGTTGACCACTAAAGTAACATTTAGTTTGTTTGACGCAAGTATTAAATAGTATTTAATGATAAGTCAGTGAAACTATGTACTTCTTAAGTATTGATAATTAAATAAGTGAAAAATACGAAAGACCGATACGGACAAATATGATGTTCGCTTGTTTTTACTTTAGTTGCCAAGCAACAAAAAATTGTTTGAAGTTCGCTTGTTTTAACTTTAGTTGCCAAGCAACTTTTTTTGTTTTTTGTTTTGTTTTTTGAATTTCGCGCAAAGCTACACGAGGGCTATCTGCGATAGCCGTCCATAATTTAGCAGTGTAAGACTAGAGGGAAGGCAGCTAGTCATAACCACCCACCGCCAACTCTTGGGTTACTATTTTACCAATGAATAGTGGGATTGACCGTCACATTATAACGCCCCCACGGCTGAAAGGGCGAGCATGTTTGGTGTGACGGGGATTCGAACCCGCGATCCTCAGCTCACGAGTCGAGTGCCTTAACCACCTGGCCATGCCGGGCCCATTTACCTATAGGGTTCCACTGAAAGTAAGCACTATAATAAAGACACTACCGACCGTTGTTGGGCGTATATATGATTCTGAACACAACAACATTACGAAAATGAAACATTTTATCAGCTATTTTCTCATTTTCAAGTACAGCCCTGAATTCTTTTATTTAAATTCTAAAATATTATTAAATTATTATTGGATATTGTTTACACGATAAGATCAGATTGGTGGGACGGGGGATTCGAACCAGTGACCCTCAGATTGCTAGTCATGCGCTCTAAACACCTAGCCATGCTGGATCATTTTTGTTGAATTTCGTACAAAGCTACTCGACAGCTATCTGTTCTGTCGTCCCTAATATGAAAGTGATAGACTAGAAGGAAGACAACAACCCAACATCACCCACCGTCAACTCTTGGGCTGTTCTTTTACCGACGAAAAATAGGATTGACTGTTATATTTTAAAGCCTTCACGGCTGAAAGGGCGAGAGTGTTCGTTTGACTGGATTCGAACCTGCGACCCGCAAATCGCGAGTCAAATGCCTTAACCACCAGGCTATGCCAGAATAAAAAGAATGAAAGTGATTAAAATTACAACTAAACTAATGTTATTTACTACGATCTCTTAGTATGTGAGGGCTGCTACATTTCTAGCCTCTGCTACGCTGAAATGTTCATCATTCAGGTTTGTTTTTAAACATTTTATCATCGTCTATAGCAGTTAAATCCAGAAAAAAACAACCTCAAGTATACTTATCTGGAAATTGATATATAAATGTTATAAGCGATTTATACTTAGCTATGTGCCCTTATACGAAAAAAGCGCGAAATTCACACCAACCTTTGCTAATAAACTTAAACATTGCGCTTCACGGGTCGTCTTAAGTTGATAATAAAAAAGTTTAACACAGGAAAAGGCGCGAAATTCACACCAAACTTTGCTAATAAACTTAAACATTGCACTTCACGGGTCGTCTTAAGTTGATAATAAAAAGTTTAACACAGGAAAGATTTTTAACGTCATAGTGTGGCATGATTTAAAGAGAGAGAAAAAAAGTGATATTGGCTGAAATAACACCATGTACACCGCGTTATGTATTATACTATTTGAAAGTAAACTGCATTATTGCCACCTATATTTTCTTTAACTCTTCCTCTGATGTTTTATTGAAATTTTCTTTTTACTTTTTCCGCACACCATGCAAATATCCTGCTAAAATGAGAAAATTATACGTATTGTTAGTTACTCCGTATACTACCAGCAGCTCAGCCATTGTGTCTAAATACAAGAACAAATTCCACGTTGCTCTCAGTGTGCTAACATTAGATTTCTTGGAGCTTCAATGTAGGGTTAGTTTATAAACAGTGTACGGAAAATCGTCTTTACATCAGTCAATAATATTGAACTGATACACATTGAAACAAAAAGTTGTATGTTATGAAATTTTATATAAACAATTTTTATTGGACACAATACTTTTTTTTTACGTATTTGACCTATCGAGCTCGTGAAACTTATTTCTCACAGCTATGTTAGTTCTACAACCATAAAAAATTAGGCCCGGCAGGACCAGGTGGTTAAGGCGCTCGACTCGTAATCTGCGGGTCGAGGGTTCGAATCCCTGTCCCACCAAACATGCTCGCCCTTTCAGCCGTCGGGACGTTATAATGGTACGGTCAATCCCACTATTCGTTGCTAAAAGAGTAGCCCAAAAGATGACGGTGGGTGGTGATGAATAGCTGTCTTCCTTCTAGTCTTACACTGCTAAATTAGGGACGGCTATCGCAGATAGCCCTCGTGTAGCTTTGCGCTAAATTCATAACAAACAAAAAATAAATTCAGATAGTTAAAATAAAGGTCCTTGTAGTTATGACAGCTTTATTATATCGTAAACCTCTCGATCTGCTGTAGAAGAACATCAGAAATCATTGTCGTTGGTTTCTATTTCGGGTGCTACATCTTAACCTGAACACTGACACAAGAATCGTTAAACTGTAAATTCCGCTTTGAACATGCCTGTAAAACAGTGCAGTAATTACAGACTTTTCCTTGTTGGTTATTAGAGCTCGTGCGCTGCTTTCCTGTTCTATATCGACGCAGTGACAGATTAACTGCTACCCAAAAAAACAAGTTTCGATGTACGAAAATACATCACTACAAACTAAGATAACAAATGGAAAAATACTGACCCATCACTATGTGAATGTAAATATCCAGGAAGTCTTCAGTAGCACTTCTGAGTAGTTATTTATTTACGCAATTATTTACCATGATACGTGCACTGTTGTATATGAACATACTGAGTAAGTCATGTTGTTAATTTTAGTAAGGATGCTTCGAACACTGTTTAAAGTTGTACGTAAATAGCCTTGACCAAACCATTTTTAACACATTTTCTGGAACTAGCTTCAAAGGGGTTTTTCACGTTCTTCTGTTCCAGGAAATTCTATAACAAGCCATCTCCTTAAGCAGCGGGTCTCAATCTGTGGTGTGAAGGCTCCCTTCAGGTGGTGCGACGAAAGGTGTATAAATCTCACCACCTGAATTTTTTGTCTTTTGGACTACAATTCCGGGGATAGGTTGAATAATTACGAAAAGGAAGCAACAGTATAGTGTACAGATCCAATTGTAGTGAGCAGTGATAAACAAAAAATTCAGGTGGTCCCCAAAATGAAAACCATTGTCCTGAAGCATGAGTACGTTGCTTATTCTTTATAAATCCAGTTTTAAGCTGTAACAGTACATGCCTTGTGAGATTCGACTTTAAAATACATCCTCATTACTCCAGCGTTGAGTATGGGTAACTGGTTTAGTGGCTAAATGAACCTTTATTGGTGGTTAGTGTCCTCCAGGCTGGGAATAGGTGTAGTAAGCACCAAGAGCTAAGTAGGAAGTAGGTAAAGACAATATCCAACAGAAGTGAAGAACGGTAATTAACCCAAACTTACCCTACTGTCTGTTTATCATGACCTATACTGGTCAGCTTGCCATGCTGTAAGACCGACGGTTCAGGGTTCGAACCGCGACATGTCGATAAACATACCCTACACTTTTATCTGTAGGGGCTTTCTTTGTAGGCGTGATACTCATCGGTGCTATTCGATTGAGAGTAGAAATTTAGGCAGCGGGTGCTGCTGACTGGTTACCTTTCTTGCGATAAGCACTTCTAAATTAGGGATGGCTATGCCTGAACCCTGGGGATTTTAGTAGTACAAGTTATCGTTCAGGTTGAAAAATACCAAATACAATTTATCATTGTATTTTTTTTTTTATAACCACCAGTCAGAAAGATTTGAAATATGGTATCGCTTTAGAAAGTTTTTACAATGGATGATACCTTTGATGGAAAAGTTGTCAAATGACCCCAGATTAAGATCTCTGACATTGTCTTTCCTTGGAAAAAATAAGAATTACAAGATTGAGGTGTTTAAGATTCTTAAAGGGGGGGGGGGGGAAGGTCTTGGTGCGTCACCGTTTTTTCGTATTTAATAGTGAGAATGTTAGGACTAGGGGACACAAATATAAATTTTGGCAAGGAAATGGGTTTCCTTCAGATGTAGTGGATCCACTCAGTTTAAGGGAGTTTAAGAGAAGGGTTGATAAATGTTTATATGAGATGGGTCGGATTTGAGTGTATTATTTTGATTTTAAAGTTTAGTTTTGTGGACTGGACG